>NT_187027.1:0-55000 GCF_000001635.26 Mus musculus
GAATTCCAGGACAGCCAAGGCTACATAGACAAACCCTGTCTTAATTCCCTCTCATCAAAAAAAAACCCAAAATAAAAGTGCAACATTATTTTTCTTTGTTAATAAACATCTGCCAGGCATAGTAGAGAACACCTTTAATTCTAGCACTGAGAGGTGATCTCTGAGTTTAGAGCAAACACAATCTAGTTTAAAGCAAACATGATCTAAAGTGAGACCCTGCCTCAACAAATATAAATTGAGTACAAAAAGATACTAAGACAAAAAGCGAGTTGGTATACGTTAAGAGCAAAATATGTAAGGACCAGTACTGTGGGTAACAAAGAGTTAAGAGTCATACATCCAAGTCTGAATAATATATTCTCTCATTTTTAAGTGGAGGCTACTACTAAGTCACAAGTCTTTAAAAGAATTAGCACACAGCACACCAATAATAATTTTGAGGTGTAAAAAGGGAGACCTATTTGCTCCTAGCCTTTCTGTATTGTATTCACTTGGGAGGTTTTAAAACATTCCAACCATTGTCCATCACAGAAGAAACCTAAGCACTGAACTCACTACAAACTACCAAAGTGACAGTTCAGTTTTAACTAATACTGCAAAGCAGAGTAATATGAGAGTCCATTTGGGAAGCCCTTGAAGAGAGAAAAAAAAGTAAAAGCAAGCTTATCTTTGCAGGCTGGTATCTGTTTCTGTAGTCATTAAAAAAAAAAAAAAATCAAAGGACAAAGTAACAGCAAAGCTCTAACAGCACACACTCAAATAATACAGAGCTTCCATTTCTAATCTTGAGCTAACAATCTAATGTGCCTTAAAAGTACCCTTCACCAAGTACACAATCACTTTTAAAAACTACAGGAAATAAGAGTAGAGCATGATGGTACACATATGTATTCATAGCACTCAGGAGACAGAGCAGCAGGATTCAAGGCCAGCCTGACCTACAGAGTGAAATGTTGTCTGAAAACCCCAAACAATGGGGCTGTAGAGATGGCTCAGTGGTTAAGAGCACCCATAGTTCCCAACTTCCTGTAACTCCAGCTCCAGGTGATTTGACACCCTTTTCCTGCCTCCAAGCACTGGCACTCACCTGTGTGCATACACAGAACACTTAAAAATAAAAAATAAAATTAGGTATGCAGCTCAGTGGTAGAGTTCTTGCCTAGCATGCAGGAGGTCATCAATTGATCTCTACTATCAAAAACTAAATAAATGGGCTAGAGAGATGGCTCAGTGGTTAAGAATATTGGCTGTTCTTCCAGAGGGCCTGGATTCAAGTAATAGTACCCACATGACAGCCAACAATTGTCTAAAATTCTAGTGCCAGGAGACCCAATGCCCTCTCTTGGCCTCCATGTACATGCATGTTGTGCATAGACACATACGCAGACAAAACATGCATTCTCATAATATTTTTAATAAAAAAAAAAGCAAGCTAGTGAGAAGGTTCACTAGGTAATATACATGCATACTTAACAAGCACGAAAACCTGGGTTCAAATCTTAGTCAAAAGGTGGGAAGAAAAAGACACTCTGTGCTTTTAAAAGAGTTTGTTTCAAGAACTTTGTGATGCAAAAATAACAATTATTTTTCACCCACACTACAAAACTAAGTGCTGCCACTTTCTCAGGTATCCTCCATTAAGCCAGTCTGAGACCACTCAGGTTCTTTCCCACAAGGGCTATTTCATCTGATACTTCCTATGCACATTCTGTCTGTCAAATGACTCAGCCACAAGTTATCTATCTGAATACAGACAGTGGAAATTTAAAACTGTACCATAGGACCGTGTTCTATTAAAAATGCAATCTTTCATATAGAAAGGCTCTAGCGGCATTGCATTCTATATATAGGAAATAATTTTTTGCCCCTGCAACAGGGTTTCTTTGTGTAGCCCTGGTTGTCCTGGGCTCTGTAGACCAAGCTGGCCTTGAACTCAGATAATCACCTGCCTCTGCCTCCCAAGTGCTGTGATTAAAGGCATGCATTACCACTCTGGACAGAAAATAACTTCCTTAAAGCTTTTTAAATAAGGCCCTCTGAAATCCTAGAAGGTGAACCAGACGTGGTAGTACACACCTGTAATTCCAGCAACTGGGTGGAGGTGACAGAAGCAGAGGCGTTGTTCTGAATTCAAAGCCATCACAGTCTACACTGTAGACTCTACAGTTTGCCCAGGCATCTAACTCAAAAACTGAAAACAACAAAGACTAGAAGAGGGAATCTGATCCTACAAGGCATCTCTATGACAAAAGCTGAAAAATCTGAACATGAGACTAACTAAAGGTGCTCAAGTGTAGCTCAGAGGTAAGAGTGCTTGTCTAGCATCCTCAAGACCCCGAGTTCCCAAGAGGATGGAAGGGAAAGTTAAAAATGAGCACACTCCTAAGCTGAGCCTTTCTGGTAGTAAAGAGAGGCCTCTTTATCCTTTTAGTACTATGGGGTGAACCCCAGGACCTTGTGCATCTTGAGTAACTACTCTATTAATGGGCTATAATCTACACACTCATACACGACAGGCAAGTACTTATGTAGCTTAGGCAAATCTTGAGCCGAATCAGCTCTGGAACTCACGCAGCCTCTCCAGTGCTGAATAACACACAAGAACCAGTTAACCAATGGTGTTTTACTTCTCCCTAACTAAGATAAAAGATATGAAATTTCCTCCAGTAACAAAATAGCCATTACTTGGTAAATGCTTCACTAACAAGTGTTTTAAGTACTCTCAACTCCCAGAGTCCTAAAACTTCCCACCTTATACATTTGATGGAAAACAAAAATTCAGAGACATGGGCTGCTGATTTTAGAACCAAAATGTTTCTCCAGACCTCCTCAAGCTGATATATTAGTATATCAGTATGAGGAGAGTTTCACAGGAGCAGAATCTTATGGTTTCCTCCTTGAAGAAAACTTTTTAGGGCTCAGAAAGACCACCCTGTGGTCTGATATTAGGAATCGAATCTAGGGACTTTGGAGTGCCAGGTTATTGCTATGTTTTCATCCCTCTTTTTGAGAGTTAGGGTCTAGCTCAATTTCCCAATGACTAAATGGCAACCTAGACTGAACTCACTCTATATAGTCTGGCCACACTTTGCACTCTGGATCCTGCAGCTTCCCACTCCTCCCAAAAGGCTGGGACTCCTCAGGCCATGCTAGGACACTTATAATAACGAATCAAGGTCCCTAGACAGATCTCCAAGCAGGATTCCAAAAAAGGGATGATGACGTCTGTCTATTTTAATTTCTGAAACCCCGAAGTGGTGCCTCTACCCGAACACTTTAGGTCTGTTGCTAAGGATGAACACTGAGCAAGCAAAGACCATTTCTCCCATTGGTACCAACTGCACTTTAGGAAGTAGGACTATAAAGAGGGGAAAGAACTCCAGCCCAGGAGCCCGGGTCCGGGGCCATTCTAATGGAAGAAGCACTTCTTGCAGAATGAGGGTAACACCGGTGTCTCGGAACCCCGCAACAAGAGCCATGTCGACACCTTCCGGGTCGCGCCGCCGACCGTACACGTGACACCTCGCACGCGCAAGCCTCCCGCCCCTAACTTCTCAGATCTGAGAAACTGAGACAGAATACTTCCACTACTATGGATTGTATGCTGAAGGGTTGAAACTACACAGTCTTAATGGTTCAACCCTCGAGACCCCAGTGAGAGGTGCTGCGGGCCCTGATCTCCCGCAGCCCGCGCGCCATCACTGCTCTGAGAATAAAATACCAGGCCACAGGCCTGAGGCCTCGACGACGCGCTCAGACAGCCAGGAGGCTGAGGCAGCGGAGGCAAGCGCTGTCGGCAGGGGGCGATCCATTAGGCTCTCCTGGCTTCGTCGTCGTCACAGCCTTGGCCGCCCCCAACTCTCGGCAGGGAAAAGGCCTGCGCAGACGCCGCGCCGCCGTGGGAGAAGAGAAAGCGGCCCACAGACCTAACGGAGCTGCGAAGTAACCTGGCTGGAGTTAGAGAAGGATCAATTGCTGTTAGACTACTCACCCCTTCGGGCCCGGAGCTCCGTTGCCGCTCGGCACGCAGGGCGCGCCGCTCTCTTCCTCCATTTTGGGTTCTGTCGCCGCCACTTCGGCTGCCGCTTCGACCCCTGCCGCCATTTTCTCCGCGTCTGGGCTTTGTGTGAGGGAGCGGGCTCTGTCGAGCTGCGCCTGCGCGCTCACGTGACCCCGAACGACCAGTAACGCCTCCTTGTGCGGCGACCGGCTCCCGCTTCCTGCTCGCCTCGGGTCACGCCCCCTGGACGTCAGGCCACGCCTCCTCCAGTGGCAGGCCTCACTTCCCGATGTCCGCAGATACAGTTGGGTTGTGGGACAGGGGGAGAGATATGTGTCGCTCATTCGAACTTACAATACGAGCGCACATACGGACCTAGTCGGTCCAGCTTACTTTATATTTTTCCGTTTTGTTTTACTCATTAGCTTTCTTTTTTGAGGCAGGGTCTCACTATGTAGCCCTCCAGCCTCTCCCTACCTACCAAGTGCAGGAAATAAAGGCAAGCACCACCACGCCTGGCCTTTTCTTTCTTTTTCTTTTTTCAGCAACTTCATATATGTATATCATGTATTTTGCGCTTGCTTGGGGTTTTGCTGTTGTTGTTGAGACAGTTTCTAGCCAATACTGGCCTTGAATGTCTGAGCTGCCGCCTACACCTCTTGAGTGCTAGAATGATAGGCCAGAGGAACCAGGCTAATCAGTGCTAGGAATTGAACCCAGTGATTTGAACATGCTAGCAGTCTATCAACTTCAATCCCTGACCCTATACTGTTCTTTTATCATATTCACCTACCATTGCCCTTTTATTTCCCTCATTTCCACTGTACCTTCTTTCCAACAAGTTCCTCCATGTACCTCCTTGTCTTTGTTTTATGACCTACTGAGTTGGGTTTGCTTGCAAGAGCATAGATTAGGGGTTGATTTACTGGGGCAACTAAATAGGTGGCTACAACACTGAGGAAAATGACACCTCTTTCCTCCAGCATCTACTACCAATAGATCTTCAGGGAAGGGTGAAGCCTCCCAAGGCTCCCCCACCCCAACATGATGAGGTTCTATCTTGTGCAAGTAACCACAACTGCTTTGACAATGTCCGTGGCATGTCAAGGAGAGATCAGCTTTCCTTAAATGGAGAAAAAATATAAAAATTATGTTGGCAGGAATTATTTTTATTGGGGGGGGGGATGGAGGGGGAATGATTGAATACAGGCTTTGAGCATGCCATGGCTGGCATGTGGGAATTGATTTTCTCTTTCCAGTAATCAAATTTAGGTTGTCAAACTTGGCAGCAAACATCTTTACCCACTAAGACAGAGCCAACCCTGCATGCAGAATTCTTGACAGGTTAATATCAAACTAAAACTCTCCATGTAATTCAAAGCATTAGAAGAGATGTATAACAGAAACCTCCCTCCCACCCTTTTCCGACTCCTCTTTTCCCCTTCTTTCCCCTCCCTCCCTCCTATTCTATCTCTCCTTACGGCACCACCCTGACACCATTTCCTGGGACCCTACATTCCAAAGTTATGATGAGAAATAGGTACCAAGCTTGGTAGGCCAGAAGAGTGAAGATGCTTGTGTGTTTTTACATAAATTTTTTTTTTATGGATATCAGTTCACCAGTCACCCAAGGCCTGATCACATCAGCTCTGTTCCTCAATCATATTGTTCCAGTCACGAAGTCTCCCAACCTGCTCTTCCTATGGGCCAGATTCCAGCCTCTGAGTCTTTACTTTCTGAAAAATTGACTTCCCCTTGAGTTTCCAGTCAGGGCAGCAAGATACTACCACGCATGAGCCTGTGTACTAGGCAAGAGATGGGTGCAGAAAACAACAGGGAAGACCAGACTGTACTGGACCCACTGGGATGATGAGACTGCTTTTCTGAGGCTCAATTTGCTCATCTGGAAGTAGGGTTAATGAAAGACTCCTGCCAGACAGTAGTAGTACACACCTTTAATTCCAGCACTTGGGGGTCAGAGTAGGTGGATCTCTGTGACTTTGAGGCCAGCCTAATTTACAGAGTAAGTTCCAGGACAGCCAGGGCTACACAGAGAAACCCTGTCTCAAAAACAAAAATTAAAAAAAACCCAGTAAGTAAGCAAAATGCTCTCCAGAAACCACCTTTTAGGGCTGTCCTGCGCATACAATGCAGGAAAATGCCAAGAGCCCTGGGCTGTTACATAATTCAGCATGCAACAAGAACTCAAAAGTGAGCTGGCCCGGCATGGTGGCACATACCTGTAATCTCAGTGCTCCAGAGGCAGGCACTAGAGGAGTACCACAAATTTGAGAATAGTCTATTTATATTATTCCAGGGCCAACTAAACAAAAGAGAATGAGGAGCAACTGAAGCTGTTATTACCACAGCCATATTCTACATCTCTCCTGAGTCTGCCAGAGGGTAGGGCACAAAGCTTAACACTGGGGCATCCCCAGCTCCTAAAGATGTAGAACTTCAGATAAAGGTCTTCATATGTTGAGCCTCTGTCTTCCCACCTTTAGAAATCAAGGTAATAACTTCTTCCCCAGAGAAGAGGAGAGATATGAAACAAGCTCAGATTTGGGTCTCATCCATGGTAATCCCAGATTGGTATAGAGAGTATTATCATTAGTTATAATGAATTTATGGGATCTGGCAAATTGGAAATAAAAAATATGTGAAAATTGTTCTTACCTTTTTCCTTTTGGAATGGAACCAGGACTTCCCACATGATAAAAATATTTTGTACCTATGATGGTTTGTATATGGTTGGCCCGTGGAGTGGCACTGTTGTAGGTGTGGCCTTGTTGGAGTAGATGTAGGCTTGTGGGTGTGGACTTTAATGCACTTGACCTAGATGCCTGGGAGTCAGTCTTCCACTAGCCTCCTTTAGACGAAGATGCAGAACTCTCAGCTCCACCTGCACCATGCCTCCCTGGATGCTGCCATGCTCTTGCCTTAATGATAATGGACTGAATCTCTGAAGCTGTAAGATAGCCCGAAATTGGATGGTGTTCTTATAAGAGTTGCCTTGCCGGGCAGTGGTTGCACATGCCTTTAATCCCAGCACTTGGGAGGCAGAGGCAGGCGGATTTCTGAGTTCAAGGCCAGCATGGTCTACAGAGTGAGTTCCAGGACAGCCAAAGCTATACAGAAAAACCCTGCCTTGAAAAACAAACAAATAAAAAAAAAAAGAGTTGCCTTGGTCATAGTATCTGTTCACAGCAGTAAAATCCTAAGATTGTACAATTGAGTTACATACATGGCCCTGGTATACTGTCAAGTTTTTATTATTATTATTATTATTATTATTATTATTATTATTATTATTATTATTAATTTGCTTTTTGTTTGTTTTATTGTTGTTACCATTGTCGTCACTGTTGTTTAAGATAAAATATTTAAGCTGTTCTGGAATTCCCTATATAGACCTGGCTAGCCTTGAACTCAAAGAGCTCCTACTGCCTCTGCCTCTTGGCTGGGACTAAAGGTATATGCCACCACACATGGCTTATTTTACCTTGAGACATGATCTCATTATGAAGCCATGGGAAGTCTGGAATTTGCTATGTATTTCAGGCTGCCCTCGAACTCACAAAGATCTGCCTGCCTACCTCTAAATCTGTGTGCTGGATTAAAGATATGCACCACCACAAAAGGCCCTTTGTGATTTATTTTATGTGTACAGGTGTTTTGCCTACCTGTGTGTCTTGGTACCATGTGTATCCTTGGTATCAGTTGGATCCCCTGATACTAGAGATACAGATGGTTGTGAGCCATTACATGGATCCTGAGAATCAAACCCAGGTCCTCTTCAATAAAAGAGCAGTCCAGTGCTCTTAACCACTGAGCCATTTCTTCAGCACACACACCCACCCCCAACTTGGTTTACTCTTAAAGTCATTTGTTGCTGAGTATATCACTCCATGGTAGATCATTTACCTAGACTATGTGAAGCTCAAATTCAATCCCCAGTAGCATTTAAAAATATATATGTATATATAAATAACATATATATATTATATACATAGGGAGAGAGACAGAGAGAGAGACAGAGAGAATATATGTATTGCCAGGCATGGTGATGCATACCTTTAGTAATTACAGCACTCAGAAGACAGAAGCAAGAGGATCTCTTTGAATTCTAGCCTGCCAGAGCTACTCAGAGACTGTGTGTGTGTTTCTGTGTATGTGTGCACTAAAATTATATTAAAAACTTAATTTATTTAATGATCCTGGGAATCTAACCCAGAACTTTGTCTTTGTTATTCAAATATTCAATCACTGAACTATATCACCAGCTAAAATAACTTTTTTGTTTGTTTGTTTTGGTTTTTGGTGGTTTTTTTTTTTTTTTTTTTTTTTTTGGTTTTTTTTCGAGACAGGGTTTCTCTGTATAGCCCTGGCTGTCCTGAAACTTACTTTGTAGACCAGGCCGGCCTTGAACTCAGAAATCTGCCTGCCTCTGCCTCCCGAGTGCTGGGATTAAAGGCGTGCGCCACCATACCCAGCTTAATATAACTTTTAAAAAATCATTTATTGTAGCCAGAGAGATGATTCAGTGGTTAAAAGCACTTGCTGTTCTTCTAGAAGACAGAGGTTTTGTTTCTAGCAGCCACATGTCAACTAACAACCATCTCTAACTCCATCTAGTTCCAAGGAATCTCTTGGCCTCTTCTGGCTTCCTTGAGCACTGCATACACATGGAACACTCACTTATATGCAGGGAAAACAAAACACTTTTACACAAGAATAAAATCTTTACAAAATATTTTTAAAAGATCATTCACCATAAATCCTGCCCAGGCCAGTGGCGGGGGTGGGGGGTGGGTTGTCAATGGATGAGAGCACTTGTGCAAACCTGATAGCCTGAGTGTGATCCCTGGAGCCCACATGAAGGTAGGAGAGACTCTGCTCTACTAGTAAGGTTTCTTCTGACCTCTTCCAGCAAAATAACAATAATAATAATAATAATAGTTATTATTATTATTATACATTTTAACATGATAATAAAAAATAAGCTAACCTCATTTCTTGTTCTTTTATTTTTTTTTCCCTCATATATGTGCAAGTGCATGCCTGTTCAAACCTGTGCATGTGCATGCAGAGGCCAGAGGCTAATGTTGGTGTCTTCACTCATCTTCTCCCCCTTATACATTAAGGCAAGGTGTCTCAACTGTACTTAGAGCTTTGCCCATATGGTTAGTTTAGCTAGCCAGCTTGCTACTAGGATTTCCTAGAGGACAGAAACACATACACTACTGATCTATATAGGTTATAGAGATGGGAAATTTTCATGTTTGTGTAGCAAGCCCTCTAACTACTGAGTTGTCTCCCAAGGTCCTGAATCCTAGTCTTTATTTAAAAAAAAAATACAAAAACAACAACTCTGACTTTATTTTTTCTTTAGGCTTCCATGCTGGTTAGATTTAACTGTCAACTTGACAGAATCTAGAGTCCCCTGTGAGATGAACCTCTCGGGGGATGACTATGGGGATCATCTTGATTGTACTGATTGATATAGAAATACCCAACTTAATTATGCCTTGATTTCCCTACCATGAGGGGCTGTACCTGTAGCTGTGAGCTAAAACTAAGTGCTTTCTCCCTTACATTACTTTTTTAAATTAGATATTTGCTTTATTTACATTTCAAATGTTATTCCCTTTCCTAGTTTCCTCTCCAAAAATCCCCTATCCCCTTCCCGCCTACCCCTGCTCCCCAACCCACCCACTCCTGCTTCCTGGTCTTGGCATTCCCCTATACCGGGGCATAGAACCTTCACATGACCAAGGGCCTCTCCTCCCATTGATGACCCACTAGGCCATCCTCTGCTACATATGCAGCTGGAGCCATGAGTCCCACCACGTGTTTTCTTTGAGTGGTGGTTTAGTCCCAGGGCTAAGTTACTTTTTTTAAAAAAAAACTGTATTTTATGTGTATGAGTATCTTGCCTGCACTTATGTATTGCACCATATGTGAGCAGCGTCTATGGGAGCCTAAAGAGGCACTGGATCCCCTGAAGCTGGAGTTGGAGACCGTTACAAGCTGTGAAGAGCACTAGGAATTAAACCCCAGTCCTTTTCTCGAGTAGCCAGTGCTCTTCACCCCTGAGCCATCTCTGTCCCTCCACTTCAGGTCCTTTATCATAGCAATAAGAGAAGAGAAGAAAAGAAGCTTCATACAGTCCCCACAGAACAAGCCAAGCATTTTAGACTTTGTGCCCCCACAGAATCACTCGCTTGGAACAGCTTAGAAACATAACTGATGCGTCCATATTAGCCAGCAAGGGCTCCTTTTATTCATTCAGGGGTGGGTTTTTGAAATGCAGTGCAACTTTATAAGATTATAAGTCAAGAGTGCCAGTAAAGCAAGCCAGCTAGGTGCAGAGTAACGCAAGAAGCTTGCTGGAACCTTCTAGTCCAACGGGCGCCCTTGACACCAGCGCTAAAGCTGCTGTGCAAAAGGTGTCAAACAGATCTCAAAATGAGACAGAGGTGCCTACTCCATCCAAAGCTCAAATCTGTCCATCTGTGCTTGTCATATACAACAATGTGCAAAACAAAACCCTTGAAAATATGTTCACACGGGATCACAGAGCAGGCTCTGCTGGCTGTGGCTACGGGCCTGAGAAGCATCATAGCTGTGCATGAAAAGTCAGGCAGCCTCCATCTTTCCAAATGCCAGCTGCATTGCCATCTGACTCTGGTCTGTCTACTACCTCTGAGCCCTGCCAGCCAGGCCTTCACACAGGGGTCTCCTCTGCCACCTTTTTTAAGAGTCCAGTAGCCAGCAAGGAGTGATGTGGATCCTCGGAGCCATCTGCTTCCCGAATCTTCAGGCGGACTTTCTGATTTGTCTTCCTCCATTCCGAGTACAGCTGGCAATGGTATCGGAAAGAGACCTGCGGGGGCAGTCCTGCAGTGGGTGGGGAGGTAGAGACAGGCCTCCACCCTGGGGAGGAAAGGGAGCCCTGGCATTTGTCATGGGCCAAACCTAGAAGCAGTGCCACCTCTGGGCATTTCCTGAATACTATGCATACACTCACCCATTCGGTCCTCTGAGGATACTCTGATACGCTCCGAGTCCTGTAAACATGAGGGATCTACCACCTTGATCCCAGGAGGGAGCATGACTCTAACAGTTGATGAGAATGGAGCCTTAACAGTCTCTTGGGATTATTTAACCCCAACCAATCACAAAATTGCCCAACCTGGAAGCAACCAAGGTGTCTCTTCTTAGGTAAGAGGATAAAAATGATGGTGCATTTACTGGACTGGGAAGATGGCTCAATGGGTAAGAGAACTTGCTTGAGGGCATAAGTTCAAATCCCCAGCATCCATGTAAAAAGCTGAGCAAGACCCTGTACCATACCTGTAACCCCAAAACTGGGGACGAGAGGGAGGTAGAGACAAGAGAATTGCTAGGATTAGATGGCTGGTAGCACTCACATGTGTACACACACATATACCTACATATATACCCTCCTACACACAAAAACAAACACACACACACACACACACACACACACACCTGTGATGATTTGTATATGCTCAGCCCAGGGAGTGGCACTATCAGAAGGTGTGGACCTGTTGGGGTAGGTATGTGGGTGTGGATTTAAGATCTGCCTGGAAGCCAGTACTCTGTCAACAGCTTTCAGATGAAGATGTAGAACTCTCAGCTCCTCCTGCACCATGCCTGCTTGGATGCTGCCACATTCATGCCTTGAGGGTAATGGACTGAACCTCTGAACTTGTAAGCCAGCCCCAGTTAAATAATGTCATTTATAAGACTTGCCTTTGGTCACAGTGTCTAATGTTTACAGCAGTAAAACCTTAACTAAGACACTATCATTCACACATACAGACACACACACAACACTCTTACACACACACACACACAAAGTGAGAGCTGGAGCTGCAAATCAGTGGTAAAGTGCTTGTCCAGCATGTGGTTGGTGGAACCATTAAAAAGAGTCCATCTGGTACTGTAGGAATGTAACCTGATTAACTGCGTAAATTCAGTTACTCAGAAAACTAAGACTGGACAAGGTCTGCCAGGACTACAGAGTGAGTTCAAGACCTGTCTGAGAAACTTAGGTACTGTCTTAAAATAACAATATAGAAACAGGGCTGGGAATGAGCTCATGATTGCTTAGAATATGAGATCCATGGATTCAATACTCAGTATGGAACAACAACAAAAGTGGGCCATCAAGCCACAAGAAGGCATGGAGAAAACTTAATAGGCTGCATGCTGTCACACTGTACAACTTCGAGTATGTGACATTTCAGAGGAGGAAAAACTATGGAGACAATAAAAAGATGGGTGGTCACCAGGGGTGTTGGAAGAGAGCGGGACAAACAGGTGGAGAACAGAGGAGTAATAAAAAATGTACACTAGTACATAAGCCAGATGTGGTAATATCTCAGCCGTTAGAAGTAGAGATATGAGGACCAGGAATTCAAGACCATCCTGGCTACCCAGCAAGTGTGAGGGCCTACATGAGACCCTGTCTCAAAAAGGGAAGTGAGCAAGGGGACTAGGGAAATGGCTCAGTTGATAAAGTATCTGCCATGAGAGTGTGAAGATCTGAATTCAGACCCCCAAAGTTTGCATTAAAAAAAGCTGTGCTTTGTACAATGTATATGTAACACCAGTGCTTCAGGTCAGAGACAGGCAGATTTCTAGAGATCCCTGCTCAGCCAGTCTAGACAAAACAGTAGGCTCCAGGTACGGAGAGAGACTGTCTCAAATAACAAGTGGAATGTTGGCCAGATGGCTCAGTAAGTAAAGGCTACCAAGCCCGACAACCATGAACTATAGAGCGGGAAAGGGGACCATCAACTTCTGTAAGCTGTCATCTAACCAATACACATAGAGAGAGAAAACAAACAAGTGCAGATCTGGTCTGTATAAGTTCCAGGTTACATCTCAAAAAAAAATTTTTTTTTAATTTTTTTAAGTGGATGAGCTGGAGAAATGGCTCAGGGGATAAGGGTAGTTGACCCACTTCAAGACCCAAGTTCAATTCCCAGAACCCTTATAGCAGAAGGAAAGAACATACTTCCTAAAGCTGTGCTCTAACCTCCATGTACATACCATGGCTCATATATGTACACACATACACATACAAAATCAATGAATATAATAACAAAATACACAAATAAGATAAACAGTGATTGAGGAAGACACCCAATATTGGGCTCTCTCTGGCCTCCACATATATGTATACATGTGCACATCTGCACCCATAGACTTAATGAACATATAAAATGCTCTCTGAGTGCTAGGGACGAAGTCCATGGTAAAGCACTTACTTAGAATGCTCAAGTCTCTAGATTCAGTCCTCAGCACCACAGGAAGAGAAGAGAAGGAAGGAAGAGAGAGGGGGAGGGAAAGAGGGAAAAAGAAGCAAGGAAGAACTTCATTGGTAGTGGCCCAAAACACTATTTGTAACAGGTGAAAATCACACACATTACCAAAAGTCTCAGAGTATGTCATAAAGGAATTGACTAAATAAATACAGTACAGCCACACAATCAACTCGTGTTCTCCAGAGCGACCTCTTTTCTTTTGAAAGGATATTAGCAAAGGATAAAACAAGCAGTACATATGTTTTCATGCAATGTATGTATTTTAAAATGTGTCCCTTTGTGATGGGAATGTATCTTGAAGACTACATCACATCCTTGTTGTGCAAACACTGCCAGTACTTAAGACACCACTAAGCAAAACTGGGTAAGGATTCCACCACCCGAGCTACATTCTGGCCAGATTTCTTTCTTTCTGTGTGTCTTTCTTAACTTTTTATATTAATTTAATGTCTCTTTCACAATTTCATTTATGCATATATACATTCTAATTGCTCTCACTCCCGCTCATTTTCAACACCACCCCTAACCTCATCAAACCCTCCCTCCCTACAAAGCCTTTCCCCATAGTCATGGCTTTTGTTTTACTCTGTGTGGCCAAGGATTCTGGTACACACCAGAACCTAGTGGGCCTAGCTGTGGATACACAACTGAAGAAAGACAAAGTCTCCCCTTCTCTGGAGTCTATCAGAAGCCAACAGTTCAGCAGAGAGAGGTGAGGGCTCATAATTTTTTGGAAGATTTTTAATCTATACTTTTGCTACATTTATTTAGTTATTTCCATGGCAGCATACCCCATGGCACCCTTATGTTAGGACAGATGGCAACCTGGAATCAGCTCTCACCTTCCACCACATAGGTCCAGGGAGTCAAACTCAGGGCCAGCTACTTTACTGCTAAGATGTTTCACCTACCCTCAGTTTCTTTCTTTCTTTCTTTCTTTTCAATTTATTTATTTTAATTTATATGAGTACATGGTAGCTGTCTTCAGACACACCAGAGAAGGACATATGGATCTCATTACAGATAGTTGTGAGTCACCATGTGGTTGCTGGGATTTGAACTCACGACCTCTGAAAGAGCAGTCAGTGCTCTTAACCACTGAGCTCTCTCTCCAGCCCTACCCTCAGTTTCTTAATATATATCTGTTCCACTTCACTCCCAATGTCTTCTTAGCTTCAGCCTTTTACTGATCTGTCTTCCTTCTTCCCAACTGACCCACAGTGATTAAATGTTCTTGTGCCCTTGAAACAAAAGGCTCACTACTGGCTGGATGCATCCCTGGACCTGTGTTACAATGTCAACCTGGAACAACAGGAAGCTGAGGGGACCACTTCCAGCAGAAGCTACACTCATACACAGCCTAGGGATTCCAGCTGAGCCCACCCACATGGGCTTTACCCACTCACCAGTGTCCAGAGCACATAGATGGTAAAGAGGGCGATGGTGAGGGCAATGAGACCTACAGCTTCCAGCCGGCTATGCAGACGGAGGTGGTCCTGGGCCCCTCGCAGGCAAAGCCAGCCTGAGATGGCAGCCAGTGGTGTGATGAACACAAAGCACACCATGTCACAGCACAGTGTTCGCTTCTCAGTGCGCGGCCCTGGGTCCTTTAGCCACTGTAGAGATGCAGATGACAGAGAGGGGTTATGTGGATGGGTGCTGCAGAATGGATAGGGAATGGGGGGCAGACTGTAAGCCTAGATCTCCATATTTCTATTAATGAAAGGAGTCTGCTGAGTGCTTGTCCCCATTTTTCTGATGTGAAAATGGGGGCATCAAAATAAAAGAAGAGTTAATTCATTCATGCAAATTCCCATAGCAAGAACAGACTGACTATTCCTACCCTAAAACTCTATAATCCAAAATGTTCTAACAATCTGAAACTCTAAAACAGAGCATAATGGGGAAAGGGGGACTGGAGAGCTGGGCCAGAAGTTAATTGCAGTTGCTACTTCCAAAGGACTGGAGTTCAGTTCCCATCATCTACGTTAAGGGCTCATAACCAACCACCTGTAACTCCAGCTCCAGGAGATCCCATGTCTTCTACCTGCCTCTCAGCACCTGCACCCGAGTGAACATACATACATATACCTAAATAGGAAATAAAAATAAATTCTTTGTCTCTTTGTTTCTGAGTATCTCTCTATGTGGTCCTGACTGTCCTGGAACTTGGTATATAGACGAGGCTGGCCTTGGAACTCACAGAGATCCTCCTGCCTCTGCCCCCCAGTGCTGGGATTAAAGGTGTACCACTGTGGTACAGTAGAAAATTCCACACTGTGAAACTCTGTGTGTGTGTGTGTGTGTATGTGTGTGTATGTGTGTGTGTGTGTGTGTGTGTGTGTGTGTGTATGTGTGTATGTGTGTGTGTGTGTATCATTTATCATCATCATCATTACCACTGTCGTGGGTGCCTGTTTTCTCACACAGAGTCTCATGCAATCCAAGTGGGCCTTGAACTTCTGGCCCTTGTGCTTCCAAGTGCTGAAAGTATGGTCCAATGCCCAGCTCAAAAGTATTTAAAATATTATATCTAGGGTATAATTTAATGGTTCAGCACTTGCCTGGCATGAATGAGGCCCTAAGTTCAATTACTAATATCACCCTAGAAAAGAAAGAAACAGAGGAGGTGGTGATGTAATCCTATAATCCCAATACCTGAGAGATGTAGGAATAAGCATCATGAGTTCAATGAGTTCAAGGCCAGCCTCTTTAGGTCTGAGGTCCTCCTAGAATATGTGAGAACCTTCCTCAGCAGGCAGAGGTAGAAAGTGGTGGCTTGAGTAAAGATGCCCTACGTATGCCCCTATAGTTGAAAACTTCGTCCCCAGCTGATGACACTGCTAGGGAAGAATTAGGTGGTGTGGCCTAGTTGGAGGAGATATGTCACCACACATCATTTCCAGTTAGTCGTTCTCTATATCCTATTTTCAGGTAAAATATAAGGTTTCAAATACAGCTATGCCTGCCTGCCTGTCTGCTGCTATGCTCCCTGTCGTGATGACCACAGACTCACCCTCTAAAACCATAAGCTCCCAATAAACTCGCCTTGGTCACGGTGTCTGATCACAGCAATAGGAAAGAAACTAAGACTGACACTGAATTTTTTACATGTGTGTGCGTGTGCGTGTGCGTGTGCGCGTGCGCGTGTGCGCGCGCGCGTGTGTGTGTGTGTGTGTGTGTGTGTGTGTGTGTGTGTGTGTGTGTGTGTGTGTGTGTATGAGGTAAGTAAGGTGGCCGTGAAGGCCAGATGAAGGAGTCAGTCCCTTCAGGAGCTAGGCTTACAGGTGGTTGTGAATAGACTGATGTGGGTGCTGGGAATTGGACTTCAGTCCTCAAAAAACCAGTAAGTGATCTCGATGCTGAGCCATTTCCTTCCAGAAGGAGGGAAAGAGAGAAAAAGAAAGATCTGACCATGTATGTTGACTCCAAGACACTCAGTGAAAGAGTTCTTGCCTAGTGTGAGCGAGGCCGTGGGTTCCAGCAATACTAGAAACTAATTAACTAAAGTAATATATTTTTATAAACCTACCTTAGGAGGAGAGTATAAGGTATATATACACCTCTGTTATTCATTAAACATTCCAACCGCCCCTCCCGGAATTCTCAAAATCAAAACCACTCTATTCCCAAGCTTTTTTTTTTTTTTCAAGACAGGGTTTCATGTAGCCTAAGTTGAACTTGAACTCAACAATATAGACAATACTGGTCTTGAACTTCTGATTCCCACTGCACCACCTCCTCAGTGCTGGGACTATAGTCGTGTGGTACCATGAAGAGTTTTATAAAGTGCTAAGTATCAGATCCAGGGCTTTGTGTATGTTAGGTCATATGCCAGATGAACCACAGACCCCAGGCCCAAGGTACAGACCAGGCTGGCCTTGACTCTGTGACCCTTCTGTCTCTGACTGTTCAGCATACTACCTGTGTACCCCATCACAACCAGCAAAGCACTGTGGATAAGAGTTATAGCTCCCTTTGTCACCATACTGACAGACTCACAGAGATGATAGACCAAGAGAAACAAGCATGGTTCATTTAAAAAAAAAATCTAGGGAAGTTAGCAGAAAGGGTCCCTGTTCTCGCGTGCTAGCAGGGAAAGTTAGGGCCAGCAAGATGGCACTTGCCACACAAGGTTGATGACCTGACTTCAACCCCCAGAACCCACATAAAGGTGGGAGAGAAGCAACTCCCTGCAAGCCATCCTCTAACCTCCACATGTGTGCTGTATCATACATGTGTGCGCATATACACACATGCACACACACAGGAAAATATAATCTTTGTAAATGGGGAAGATAGCTAGGGAGCTAAAGACCTTGTAGAATGGACAGGAGGAGTGGGTAAGAAGACAGCACTACTGACAGCAGGAACATCACAAAGGGTTTGTGGTAGTGCCTTTTAAACTGGCACACTGAGGTCTGGGACAAGGGTAGGAGATAGTTTATGCAGATTCTGGTCCCACTCACTGTCTCCTTGGAGCCCAGCTCCCAGGTGGGCTGGAGGTTTTATTTAGGTCTCCCAAGTGACCTATAGTAGCCTTGACTGATCTAGGCAGTACTTTCTGGTCCCAGGACTGGATACTGTTCTGCACAGTTTAGCCCAGTGCTGTTCATGCTTACATGGCAAGCACTTTAACCACTCAGTTTTTTGTTCAAAACATCTCATATGTTTGTTCGAATATCCCCAAGAATAGTGTTACACAACAGGTATCCTGCAGCCTAGACTGGCTTCAAACTCCCTATGTAGCCAAGGATGACCGTTAACTTCTAATCCTCTTGATTCTACCTATCAAGTGCTGGGATTCTACAGATTGATCTCAGGGCTTTGTACAAGCTCCTCCTGGCCTCCGGACCTTTGCACGTGCTGTACTCTCTGCCAAGACTATCTTTTCCCTAGGCATTCTAAATTCCTGACTGTCACCTCAGATCTCAACTTGGGGATTCACACTCAGCCAAAGTCTCTCCCTCACTCACACAATTGCAATCTTTGTGCATGTGTGTGTTGGTGTGTGAGTACAGGAAAGCATGTACCACAACATACAAGTGGAGTTCAGTGGACAAACTCAATCAATCCTCACCCCCCACTCTGAGATGTCTTCCTCTTGTGTACACCAGGATGGCTGGCCAGTGTGTTTCCACGGATTATGTCTATACCTCCCATCTTGCATTAGGAATTACACAAATAGGCTATACCTGTCTTTATGTGGGTTCTGGGGATTTGAACTCAGACCCTTGTGCTTCTATGGCAAGCACTTTATCCATTGAGCTATCTCCCAGCTCCTAAGTCTTCTCTTAGGAGCTCCACGTGTTGCCCTGCACAAATCCCACTCCTGCAACATTTATTTCCCTCTGTGATGTTTAGCGAGGTTTTTAAAATTAATTAATTTTTATATGCATTAGTGTTTTACCTCTATGTATATCTGTGGGAGGGTGCCAGATCCCCTGGAACTAGAGTGACAAACAGATGTGAGTTGCCATGTGGGTGCCTGGAATTGAACCTGGGTCCTCTGGAAGAGTAGTCAATACTCTTAACCACTGAGCCTTTTCTCCAGCCCTGTGATGTTTAGTGTTAATAGTCAATCTGACAGAATCTGGAATCACAGGGGATCAGAGTATCAAGGAAGAACTGTCAGGATCAGGGTGGCCTGTAGACCTGCCTGTGAGGGATGCTCTTAATTATATTAACTGAAGTAAGAAGACTCTAACTGGGAACTGATGGGTGGCACCATCTCATAGGCTAGCCTAGCCTGGACAGTAAAAGGAGAGCTATGAGCACTGGTGTTGCTCCCTCTCCACTTCTGAACTATGAAACAATGTCACCAGCCATCTTGTTTGAGACAGATAGTCCCTACCACTAAGACTTTACTTAAGAGATGGAGTGTGACCTGGAGTTCTGAGCCATAACGATGTCTTTCTTCCTATTTAACTTGTTCTTTTTTTTGTTTGTTTGTTTGGTTTTTTTTGTTTTTTCGAGACAGGGTTTCTCTGTATAGCCCTGGGTGTCCTGGAACTCAGAAATCCGCCTGCATCTGCCTCCCAAGTGCTGGAATTAAAGGTGTATGCCACCACCTCCAGGCTTAACTTGTTTTTGTCAGGGTATTTTATCACAACAAACAAAACAGGAACTAAGACACTCTCATAATTATTCCTACTAACTAGCCAGTCTTGGTGACTGGGACCAGCACTTGACAAAACACTGGGCACACCAGAGGTGCTCAAAGAAATACTTGGTGATCTGATCTTGGTAGCATCTATTGGTAACTAACCCCAGCAACCAGAAAAGGCTGGGACAGGAGGATTCCAAGCTTTGGGTCAACTGGGCCTATAACAGGGAGATATGTAGATGATAGATAGGTAGGTAGGTAGGTAGGTAGGTAGGTAGGTAGGTAGATAGGTAGGTGGAGGGAGGGAGGGAAGGACGGAGGGAGGGAGGGAGGGAGGGAGGGAGGGAGGGAGGGAGAGAGAGAGAGAGAGAGAGAGAGAGAAAGAGAGAGAGAGAGAGAGAGAGAAAGAAAGAAAGAAAGAAAGATAGATAGATAGATAGATAGATAGATAGATGGTAGATGACTCAGCAGGTAAAGGCACTTGCCAAGCACCAAGCCTGACAAGTTGAGTTTAATCCCAGGTCCCACATGAGATAACTAACTTCTGCATGCTGTCCTATAAATACACTCATATGCCATGGCACATGTGTCTCACACACACACACACACACACACACACACACACACAGAGAGAGACAGAGACAGAGAGAGACAGAGAGACAAACACACACACAGAGAAATGCACATACATACATGTAATTTAATTTTTTAAAAAGTATTTTAGAGCCGGGCGTGGTGGTACACGCCTTTAATTCCAGCACTCAGGAGGCAGAGGCAGGCGGATTTCTGAGTTCGAGGCCAACCTGGTCTACAAAGTGAGTTCCAGGACAGCCAGGGCTACACAGAGAAACCCTGTCTCGAAAAACCAAAAAAAAAAAAAAGGTATTTTAAAACGAAACAAGAAGATGGCATGGTAGACCGTATCTTTAATTCCAGCCCTCAGGAAGCAGAGGAAGGCAAATCTCTGTGAGCCTAGCCTTGTCTTAATAGAGATTTCTAGACCAGTTCTAGAGCTACTTTGAGAGAACCTGTCTCAAAAATATCCCCAGGGACTAAAGAAATGGCTCAGCAGTTAAGAACCCTCTTCTAGTGTGTCTGAAAAGATGGACAGTGTACTCACATACATAAAATAAATAAATCTAAAAGAAAGTTTAAAAAAAAAAAACTACTCCCAACAACTGTGTGATAGCTGGAGCATGAGGCTCACAGATAGTTCAAAGCCAGCTTGGTCTGCATAGCAAGTTCCAAGCTAGCAGGGTTACATGATGCAACCTTGTCTTAGATAGATAGATAGATAGATAGATAGATAGATAGATAGATAGATAGATAGATAGATAGACAGACAGACAGACAGACAGATGTAAACAAATAAAAACCTAGGCATGGTGGTATACTTATTAATCCCAGGATTAGGACTTTAAAGACAGTCTGTTATAAAGCAATTTTTAAGCTACAAGAGACCATGTCTCAAAAATATAATAAAGAACTATCAATGGTAGCCCTAGGGGTCAAGCCCTGTGTAAGAGGATCTCCTTAACCTATCCCTGAGTTCCAGGCCTCCGTGAGATAGAACAACAATCTACTTACAAAAAAAAAAAAAAAAAAAAAAAAAAACCAAAACCAGCCCAGCATGGTGACACATGCTTGTACTCATAACAGGAACCAGAGACAGGAAGAAAGCAGCAATATTAAAAGTGGTTGTTGGTTAGGACTGGGATTATGACTCAGTTAATAGAGGGCTAGCCTAGCATACATGAAGCCCTAGGTTCACTGCTAGAACAGCATAAATCAGAGATGCCTGTAATCCCAGCACTTGCAAAGTGGAGGCTGGATGATCAGGAGTTGGAAAGTCATCTTCAGCTAAAAGCTACTTGAGGAGCCAGGCACACCTTTAATCCCAGCACTTGGGAGGCAGAGGCAGGCAGATTTCTGAGTTCGAGGCCAGCCTGGTCTACAAAGTGAGTTCTAGGACAGCCAGGGCTATACAGAGAAACCTTGTCTCGAAAAACCAAAAACAAACAAACAAACAAACAAACAAAAAAGCTACTTGAGGACAGCCTAGCACACTTGAGAATCTGTTTCAAAAACAAACCAAAACAATAGCAGAGGAGAGGGGCATGGCAGGGAGGGGCTTGCAGACCTGCAGCCTCTGACCACTTGGGTTCCCACATATCAGCAAATCCCTCCCAGCATTGGCG
This sequence comes from Mus musculus, assembly GCF_000001635.26. NCBI lineage: Eukaryota > Metazoa > Chordata > Mammalia > Rodentia > Muridae > Mus > Mus musculus. Next base: position 21,664 of record NT_187027.1, read on the forward strand.
GGGACATAATCCGCTTTCCAGCTGACCTGGGTAGCTGCTACATCTGTCCTCAAATTGCCCTTCCTCCTCAGGATGTCCAGTCTCCCCCAAGCAATATACCTCTGTGAGAGGTCGGGGCCGCTTTTCCACTGCAAACTCAGTGTGACACAGCTCACAGTAGCTGGTGTTGGAGGAAGACAGCCATTTCTCCAGGCAGCTCTTGTGCACAGCTCCCAGTGTGCCCGTGCAGCCACATGGGGACAGCAAGTTCTCCCCATTTGCTCCCTCGTGGCAGATTCGGCAGAAGGGACAGTCACTGAAGGGACACAGAGACAAGACTTGTGAATGATCGATGGTACGGTTCCTTGTTTAGACTAACATCAGCACTTGCTAGGTTACAAGCTCACCGTCACTTCCGAGTTGCTGTTGGGAAAATCCCTACTCACCCTTCAACAGCCCAGCTCCAGACGTCCTCTTCTTCACATAACTTTTCAAACTCCCATTGGTCGGCCCATATGTTCCCTCCCCAGAGCTTCTGTGGGCTCTTTGTAGCCTAGAATGAGCATCCTGTCCATTCATCTGTCTGCCTAATGCTCTCTTCTTTTGGTGAAATACTATCATGACATTCCTAAGTAACTGTCATCTCTTGGTGGTCCTTCTGTGGTCCGTTCTTGGTCCTGCTGATGTTTTAGATTGTCAACCTGACAGGAGATGGAATCACTTTGGAGACAAATCTATGGGCATGTTTATGAGAGATTTTCTAAATTAAGTTAATGGAAGTAGGGAGACCCACCCCAATCATGGATGATACCATTCCATGGGCTGGGATCCTGAACTGAATAAAAAGGAAGAAACAGAGACCTAAGATGGCTCAGTGGCGGGCTGGAAAGATGGCTCAGTGGTTAAGAGCACTGACTGCTCTTCCGGAGGTCCTGAGTTCAAATCCTAGCAACCACATGGTGGCTCACAACCACCCGTAATGAGATCTGATGCCCTCTTCTGGGGTGTCTGAAGACAGCTACAGTGTACTTACATATAATAAATAAATAAATTTAAAGAAAGAAAGAAAGAAAGAAAGAAAGAAAGAAAGAAAGAAAGAAAGAAAGAAAGGAAGGAAGGAAGGAAGGAAGGAAGGAAGGAAGGAAGGAAGGAAGGAAGGAAGGAAGGAAGGAAGGAAGGAAGGAAAAAAGATGGCTCATTGGCTAAAGGTGCACGCTGATAGGTCTGATGGCCTGATTCCAATTCCTGGAACCCACATGATGGAAGAGTCTTCTGACCTCCATACATATGCCGTGGCATATACACACATACATACTTACAATTTTTTAAAGAAAAAAGCAAATTGAACACAAGCATTCATCTCTCTGATTCCTAAGCTTCCTAACTGTGTGCAATGTGACCAACCGTCTCATGCTTCTGCCACTGTGACTCCCAGACACGATGGACACGATGGACACGATGGACACGATGGACACGATAGACAAGCTTGGACCTGTGATTCAGAATAAGCCTTTCCTTTCTTCAGTTGCTTTCTCCAGGTTCCTCCAGGACCTAATACAGTCCTCAAGGACTACAGCACACACATGATCATACAGAAACCATACACTAACACACATCATACATGGATCACAACATATACACTACACTAACACACATCACACACGTACATGACTACATATACACATGTACATTACAAACACAAGATTTTTTTAAAGGCATTATTAAAACTCCTGCCTCTATCCGTACATAAAGGTCACAGCATCTGAGGAGCCTGTGCATGTGAGAAAATCACTCGTCTGTTTTTCTGTGCATGGCTGAGGAAGACAAAGGGTAGGACGGGGCAACAGGCACAGAAACCAGGTATACACAGCTGCTTTGGGGGGTTTCTAATCACAGCCTTGTCTCTGGGAAAGTTGTGTTCTTCCTGGGGCAGCTCAGGAAGGTAGAAGGTGTGGCTTTAGTGGACCCGCGGACTATCCAGTATATAAGTCATTGTTTTCTAAACATTTCTGCCCAGAAAGCATAGTGTCAGGCATAACTTTTCAAACACGCGTGCGCGCGCACACACACACACGCACAGAGAGAGAGAGAGAGAGAGAGAGAGAGAGAGAGAGAGAGAGCTTTTTATTCTCAACAAGGGTGTTTTCTACTTCCCAACTCTTTTTTCCAGCTTTCCTGTTGTGTGGCTGAAGCCTGACTACTTTCAAAAGAGCTCAACAGAGAGCTTGGGCTTAGCCTCAGTTGTCAGCATGCTTGCTTAGTAGTCAAAAAGCCCTGGGTTCCACCTCCACCAGCAGACCCACATGTCTGTGAAGCCAGCACCTTGGAGTTAGAAACAGAAGGAGCAGGAGTTCCAGGCTGGAGCTTAGCCTGAGTTTATATCTTTCCTTTTAACCCGGTCTCTAAGACGCTGTTTTCCTTTGCAGTAGCAAAGGTCCACTGGCGAGACTGGGGAGCCGCTCAGCTGGTAAAGAGCTTGCCTGCAAGCACAAGAACTGGAGTTGAATCCTCAGGACCCACAAAAAAATACCAGCTAGGTTTTGTGGCCCATGTACAATCTAAACTAACAAAGTCATCAAGCTCTGAGTTCAAGTGAGAGACCCAGGCTCAACATTTGTGTGTGTGTGTGTGTGTGTGTGTGTGTGTGTGTGTGTTGTTGGAAAGAAACCAAGAAAGACACCTGATGTCAGCTTCTGACCTCCACAAACATACAAGCACACATGTACACACAACTGCACGTGTGTGTACTCACACACATGCAAACTCTCATGCAAACTTGCAGTTATACAACACACACAGACACACACACACACACACAGGAAAGGACTCCCCACTCCGGAAATCAACTCAGAGAAAGGAAGCACTCGAATCTTAAGACCCACATCTGCTCACTTTCTGCTGGGAAGCCCTGGGAACTCAGGAACAGCAATTCAACAAAGGCAGAGAGAGCAAAAGCTAACAGTTTACTGAGCACTCCCCATGTATGCAGCACTTCTGGGGCCATTTTGTCTTTGTTGTTTCATTTAATTAGCTTACCTTGTATGAGTGAGTGTATGTGTGTGTATGAATGAATGACTGTATGTATGTATGTGTGCCATGACATATGGGTGGAGGTCAGACAGAGGACGAGTACCTTGTTTGAGGCAGGGTCAGTGTTCAGTACTGTGAGTGCCAGGCTCTCTTCTCTGAGCTTTTGAGGAGTTTCTCCTGTCCCCATCCCTATCTTTCTGTAGGAGTGGTTAAGGTTTGAAGGCTTGAGAACATGGATTCCGGGGATTGAAATCAAGTCTTTACACTTGCATAGCAGGCCTTTTACCAACTGAACCATCTTTCTAGCATGTTTTTATATATTTAAGACATAGTTTCCAGGGCTTCAAAGAGAAACCTTGTCTTGAAAAAGAAGAATCCTGCCAGGCAATAGTGGTGCACACCTTTAATCCTAGCACTCAGGAGGCCGAGGCAGGTGGATTTCTGAGTTCCAAGCCAGCCTGGTCTAGAGTGAGTTCCCGGACACATCCAGGGCTACACAGAGAAACCCTGTCTCAAAACAGCAAAACAACAAAAAAAGACATTGTTTCATTATGTAGCCTTTATTGTATATTGATTGATTATGTAGCCTACATTGCTCTCTATGTAGATCAGGCTAGCTTCAAACTCATAGAGATATGCCAGTCTCTGACTTTCAAGAACTAGGATTAATGACATATACCACCACATCTGACTTCAACCTTTTTTATTTGTTTGTTTGTCTGTTTGTTTTCAGACAGGGTCTCATGTAGCCCAGGTTGGCCTCTAACTTGCTACCATAGTTGAGGAACATCTTGTTCCTGGCCCTCCTGTGACTATCTCTCTAGTACTGAGATGCCAGGCATCTGCCACCATGACTAATACTTTGTTTTTATATTTATTTAAAGACAGAGAGAGTCTCACTATGTAACCTTGGCTAGCCTGGAAGTTGTTAATATAGACCAAGCTAACCTTGAACTCACAAAAATCCACCTGCCTCTGCCTCTTGAGCTATGTCCGACACCATGTCTTGCTTTTTGAAACAGGGAACTCACTGCATAACCCAGGCTGAGCTTGTTGTTCACTGTGCTGCACAAGCCAATCTCAAACTAATGTTCCTCTCCCCTTGGTTCCAGAGCTGTGACTACAGGCTGTATTCCAAGTGCAATACTAGGCTTCATTTATCTCATTCATTCTCTCTCTTTCTCTTTTTCTTTCTCTTTCTCTCTTTTCCGAGACAGGGTTTCTCTGTGTAGCCCTGGCTGTCCTAGAACTCACTTTGTAGACCAGGCTGGCCTCGAACTCAGAAATCTGCCTGCCTCTGCCTCCCAAGTGCTGGGATTAAAGGTGTGCGCCACCACTGCCCGGCTATTTATCTCATTCTCATAATAAGCTTGGAGGAAAGTGCTCACTTGTTTCCATTTTATAGAGAGGGAGGAAAGAAAGTGGGAGGGGAAGAAGAAAAGAGAAGGCAGGACTGGAGAGATGGCTCAGCAGTTAAGAGCACTGACTGCTCTTCCAGAGATCCTGAGTTCAATTCCCAGCAACCACATGGTGGCTCACAACCATCTGTAACGGGATCCAATGCCCTCTTCTGTCTGAAGACAGCTACAGTGTACTCATATAAATAAAATAAATCTTAAAAAAAAAATAAAAAGAAAGAAAAAAGAAGGCAAGGAGAGGGGAAGAAATGAAGGCCTAGAAAAGTTATAATGTGTGTGTGTGTGTGTGTGTGTGTGTGTGTGTGTGTGTGTGTGTGTATGGTACACATTGAGTTACAGGTGCATGTGCCTGTGAGCAAACATGTGAAGGCATGTGTCTTCCTAAGGTTTCTCACTGAACTGGAAGTCTGCATTTTCAGCTAGGCTGGCATGCTAGCCAATAAACTCTCAGGATCTGCCCACGTCTCTTGCCCAAATTGTGGTTAGGTCTCTCTTTCCAACTTTATGTGGGTTCCTAGGGTTGAATTCAGGTTGCCAGGCACACCGACCCAGTTTTTTATACATTGAGACATCTTGTCAGCATTTTCAGCTTATGATCCCTTCAACTCACAGTGGGCTCCTCATAACAAACCTTCATTATGGAAGGTGCAGCAAATCCCCACATTCTGAGGACTGTAACACTATTCTTGGAATAATCCGACCAGCAAGGCATTTCAACTTGTTCCAGGTCACTTGGGGAGAGAAAGACATCCATAGGAGTTTCATCCTAGGTGCTGTCCCCCACATTCCTCTCTCTCTTCATTGCTTCCCCAAAGCCCGAGGTCATTGGTGTTGTATAGCCCCACTCTGTGGGCACGAGAGCTGTCATCATCTTCATCAGAGAAGCTGGCATTATTTGCCAGTAACCTTCAAGACCCAGCCTGTGTACTCTAGGCCTTCCCCTCCAAGGAGGAGGAGGTGAGAAGGTCACTAGATCCTCTCCTGATCCCAGACTCCTACATCTTTTACTGCTAAATATACTCCATTATTTCTCAGTTACACATGACTTTTTATGGTCTATAAGGTGCTAGACTAAATACAGTATATAGGAGCTTCACGAAAGGGACTCCATGTATGACGCTATAGGAAAGTCTTCATCGATGCTGGCTAAGACTTTCTGGTGACTCAGCTATTCTGTGTGTATTTGCTTGGCCAAGGGAGTGACACTATTAGGATGTGTGGCCTTGTTGGAGTAGGTGTGTCATGGTAGGGGTAGGTTTTAAGACCCTTGTTCTAGCTGGCTGGGAGGCCAGTCTACTTCTAGCTGCCTTCAGAACTAGTAGTGAGATGCTCAGCTCCTCCAGCCCCATGTCTGCCTAGACATTGCTATGCTCCTACCTTGATGATAATGGACGAACCTTTGAACCTTTGAACCTGTGAGCCAACCCCAATTAAATGCTGTCCTTTATAAGAGTTGCCTTGGTCATGGTGTCTTTTCACAGCAGTAAGACCCTAACTAAGATGCTGAATACCCATGTTCCTGTAAGTAACCACATACCCAGGCTCTATAAGTAAGTCCCATACACTCATTGGTCCCCACAGGCCCACAAGGAGTGACACTTTTAGGTAATGTGGCCTTGTTGGAGTAGGTCTGTGTATGTAAAAGCCAGAGGTCAACATCAGGTGATATTCCTCAGGGGATGTCCACCATGGTTTTTTTTTTAAGTCTCTAATTGGCCTAGGACTCACTAATTAAGGTAGCTTGGCTCACCAGAGAGCTCCAGAGATCTGCTTGTCTCTGGCTCCCTAGTACTGGGATTACAAACCCAGGCTACAATGCTCAGTTTCTTACATAGATTGTAGGCATGGACCTCAGGTCTTCAAGCTTGCACAGCAAGCATTTTATGAACTGAACCATCTCCCTAGCTCCACTGATAAACAAACACCCCAGTTACTTGGATGTACATGTGTCTGTGTGTGTGTGTGTGTGCTAATATATACATACTAATTACTATATATATGTGTTGTATACATGCATATATATACATGCATACATATATATATATGTATATATATATATGTATATATATATACACACACACTATTTTTTTGTCTTTGTACCCAAATAAAGGAGTACCCAAAGAGGTCAGAAGAGGGTGTTAGATCCCCTAGAAATGGAGTTACAGACAGTTATGAACTGTTCAATGTTGGTATTGGGAACTGAACTCCTAAAAGAGCAGCAGGTCCTTTTACCAATGAGCCATTCCTCCAACATCAGTATTTGGCTTTTTTTCTCTAGCATATTAACCTCTCTGACTCTCTCAAGTGATTGGACCTCCTGACCCTAGACTAGTAGAATATCATTCAACCCAGAGAGAAATGGGGACAAAAGCCTGGCTACTAATGGTCACTACTCACCTCTGTGAATCCAAAGCCCGGATGACAGTTGAGAGCAGCCGGCCATCCCGTGAAGTCACTTGTGCTACATATTGAGGTGGCCCAAGCCCTGTGGCCTCTACAACCTTGGAAAAGGCAGGGCTGCTCGAACAGTCACATAGGGAGCCAGGGAGGTGGCAACAGTCACCTGTCGTCATGGCCACAGGGAGCCTCCTGTCCTCAGGGCCTGAGGCCCATGGTCCCAGAAACCTGGGCGGGAGGGGGCAGAGAGATCAAAGGCAAAATTAGTGAGTCACAACAGCAGTTTTGTTTCCTCTTTTTTTTTTTTAAGGTATGTATGTGTTTATGTTCCTGTGCTTGCAAATATGTGTGTGAGAGTGCAAGTGAACATGTGCAAAGGTACATTAGTAGAGATCAGAGGCAGGAGAATACCCTTGTCTTCCACCTTGCCTGAGACAGAGTCTCTTCTTTGTGCTAGGTACACCAGACCAGCTCACACCCAGCTTCCAGAGATTCTCCTGTCCCCTCCTCCCACTTCACAGTATGAGGACTAGGACTGCACGGAAGGCTTATTGTGCCTTACTTTGCATGGGTTCAGGGGATGTAGACTAAAGTCCACACCTTCCTGTAGGGTGGGGTCCCCAGCCTGAGTCCCTCTTCTGATCTCACTGTTTTACTTAATGTTTATCTGTATAGGTATTTTGCCTGCACATCTGTCTGTAGACTACTGCCTGGTGCCTGCAGAGACCTCCTGAAACTGGAGTACCCATGGTTGCTAGCCACCATGTGGTTGCTGGGAATTGAATCCAGGTCCTAAGGAAGAGCAACCAGTGCTCTTAACCTCCAAGCCATCGCCATAGCCTCTGAGCTCGTTCTGTAGTGTAGACTAGCCTGGAACTGAATATCTCAGCCTTCTGAATGCTAGATTACAGATCACGCCTGGCTCTTGAGTCCTGTCTTGTCAGAGATTGTGAAGATTATTTACCTGTCAAACTGACACACTCAAGACTCACCTGGGAAGGGGCTCTCAATGAGGAATGTCTAGACTAGGTTGGGATATAACCACGTGTCCATAGGAGACAATTTTTTTTCTTTTTAAATTATGTTTGTTTTGTGTGTAATATGTATATGTGTGTAGATGTATATGTTCCAGAGCATGCATGTGAGAGTCTGAAGATAGCTTGCAGAACTCAGTTCTCTTCTTCCACAATATGGGTCCTAGGGGTTGATCTCAAATCAAGGTTGAAGATCAGTTGCTCTGTCCCCGGTTCCCAAGGAGAGGCTACAGGAGATAATGAACACCTTAGGTAGCCATTCTCGTCTGCCTTGGGTAGCTTTGGTGGGATTCTGCTCTCTGAAACATCTGGAGTCTCTCCTATCTAGGGATTTTCTTAATTGGTTACTTGAGGTGGGAAGACCCACCCTGGATGTAGGTAGGCTACACACTGGACTGAACAAAAAGGGCAGAGTGAGCTGGGCACTAGCCTACATACATTGTTCTCTGTTCCTGATTATAGATATGATATGATGAATGCTCTCTAGCTCTTGCCACTGTGACTTCTCTGAAGTGATAGCCTGGAACTGTGAGCTAAAATAAATCCTTTCCTCTCCTCTGTGATGGTTTATATATGCTCAGCCCCGGGAATAGCATTATTAGAAGGTGTGGCCCTGTTGGAGTAGGTGTGGCCCTGTTGGATTAGGTGTGGACTTGTTGGAGTAGGTGTGTCACTGTGGGTGTGGGCTTTAATACCCTCATCCTAGCTGCCTGTAAGTCAGTATTCTCCTAGCAGCCTTCAGATGAAGATGCAGGGCTCTCAGCTCATCTTGCACCATGCCTGCCTGGATGCTGCCATGCTCCCACCTTGATAATAATGGACTGAACCTCTGAACCTGTCAGCCAGCCCCAATTAAGCATTGTTCTTTATATGACTTGCCTTGGTCATGGTATCTGTTCACAGCAGTAAAACCGTAAGACATCCTTTAAGTTGCTTTTGCCCTGGTATTTTATCAGGGCAACAGAAATAACACTAAAACAGAACTCAAAGACTACGGGCAAAGACTTGACTCTTTGAATCTTTGCATTTGTAAAATGTAGGTAGGTGAGAACTCTACAAGTTGATGTATACAACTTAGGCAGGCGTAGAAGACAGCTGGGCTTGTGTTGGATTTTCTCTCATTCTTCTAGAAAAAGGCAGGCATGGCCCCACTTCAAATTCCTACAAAACCAGTCTCCAAATCACATTTTCACATAGAGGAACATTGATTGAAAGTGACTGCACACCTGTGTGCCATGCCCTTTGCTCAGTTTTTTACACAGCCAGAATCACCCTATTCTAACGAAAACCGGATCCTTGAAACTGAGCTCAAAACATATTAAGCTATCGTTAGTGAAAGCAGAATGCATCTAGAGAGGCTCAAGCATGAGTCAGAGGTAGAGTACCTACCAAGAATCCAGTGAGGGCCTGAGACATATAAAGCACTGCCCTAGCAGTGAGAGGGTTCAATTCCCAACATACACACACACACACACACACACACACACACACACACACCTGGGATGGGTGGGGGATGAAGGAAACTAGAAATTTAATGTTTTGCACCAGAACGGTGAGTCACTCAGGCCCACTGTGCAGGCCTCTGTCCAACTGTGCACTCTAAGAGACCTCAGTTCATCTAGGAAATGACACTTTAGTGTCCCCAGAAGACCAGTTGCTCTGTCCTCGGTTCCCAAGGAGAGGCTACAGGAGATAATGAACACCTTAGGTAGCCATTCTCGTCTGCTTTGGGTAGCTCTGGTGGGATTCTGCCCTCTGCCTCAGGGTCTAATCAGCAAAGAGAACCCTATGAAGACTGGTCCTCTTCTGCAGAGTAGCATGACCAGGATTCTAGCTTCTCGATTGCTGCAAACCTTCTATGAATGTTCTCTCCTTCCTAGGAGTAGGAAGAGATCCGTCTTACTAGGCAAGCACCCTATCATTAAGCTATACTCCCAGCTCCTCCACCACCACCACATACACACTTTAAAACTTTTTCTTGTTGATTTTTAAAAAATTTTTATTAATTTTATATTACACTCATTTATGGGGAGGGAGTAGATGCCGTATAGAGTACATCTGAATGTCAGTTCTCTCCTGTCAAGTAAGTCTTGGAGGCTCACACTCAGGTCATCAGGTTTGATAGCCTACGAACTACCTCACCGACTCATAATGTTTTAATTTTGGACAGAGTATCACTAAGCTACTTAAGCCCACATGGTCTGAAACTTGCTCTGTAGCCTAGGCAAACCTTGAACTTAAGACTCTCCTGCTTCAGCTCTTCAAATGCCTGAGGTCATAGGACTGTACCATCAGGCACGACTCTTCTGAGAAATCCATGAAAGTAAGAGAAGGCTCTTTAGGCATCAATCCAGAGCTAAAGATCATTGGTTTCAATTTGTCCAACATCCAGGATTCTTATCTCTAAGAGTTAAATCCAGTGCCCACAGCAACCCTAATAGTATTTGTAAATTCCAACTGATAGGGCCAGCCTAGCCCCAAGTCAACTCTTACCAGCACTGCCTATGAAAATCAGAGACCCAAAGACATGGAAAATAAATTGTTACCTGACTTTTTGCACCCAGACAGTCTGTTAACAAATCAACTCGTCCCTGAAGAGCTCAGCTAAAAAACCCAGCACAACCTCCTAGGCCTCTATAGGTGATCGAGGAGTCAGATAAACAAGTATCAACCAGAGTCAGACATAGCCAGGAGGAAGGCTGAGAGCCAGAGATAACAGCTACAGGCCATCGGCCAGGCCTGCCTTGTTGTGGACCCTGATGCTCCTTTAAGCAGAGTGTACAACTGAGAGGTCAGTGGGGGAAGCGCTGGGCTCTCCAAGAGAATGCACGCAGAAATAAGTCCACCTCAACCTCTGATGATGGTCTGTTTAACACTCTTTCCTCTCTCCCCACACCCCCTTTTTTCTTTTCTTTTCTTCTTTTTTTCTTTTTCTTTTTTTTTTTTTTTTGAGACAGGGTTTCTCTGTGTAGCCCTGGCTGTCCTGGAACTCACTCTGTAGACCAGGCTGGCCTCCAACTCAGAAATCCACCTGCCTCTGCCTCCCAAGTGCTGGGATTAAGGGCGTGCGCCACCACCACCACCCGGCTTCTTTTCTTCTTAAAGAAAAGATTTCTAGGCTGACCTAGAACTCACTGTATAGCCAAAGATGACTTTTAACTATCATTTTTTAAATGTTTTTAAATTTTATTATTTGTATTTTATGTGCAAGGGCATTTTGCCTGTGTGTAACTACGTGCACCTCTTCTAGTGCCTGTGAAGCAAGAAGAGGGCATTAGATCCCCTGGAACTGGAGTTGCAGGTGGTTGTGACCACCATGTGGATACTGGGAATTAAATCCAGGTCCTCTGGAAGAGCAGCCAGTGCTCGTAACCCTGAGCCATCTCTGAAGTCCCAACCTTGAACTCTTGGTCTTTGCACCTTTTCCTTCCAAACACATTCATTTTGGGAATGCCCCATTGCTGTATGTAGTTCTGGGGATAGAACCCAGGGCTTTGTGCATGATAGGTGAACACTCTAGCAACTGAACTACACCCCCAGTGCTCGCTCGCTCGCTCGCTCTGTCTCTGTCTCTCTGTCTCTGTCTCTCTCACTCTTTCGCTCTCTTTTCTTGGTAACAAGGTCTCACTATACAGCTCAGGCTGGAACTCCTGATCCTCCCACCTCTGCCATCCAAATGCTAGCCGAGAAGAGACCTTAGTATTTATACAAACAACTGTGCATTACAGGAATCATCACAACCCCTTACTTTATCTACTATTGAAGGGGAAATCCATCAATATTAGTAAATCTGCTCACATCAGTCCTAAATTGTAACGTATTAACAGCAATGCCGGGCAAGGTAGCACATGCCTGTGATTCCCGCACTCTAGACACTGAGGCAAGAGGATCAAGAGTTCAAGCTTACTTGGGCTACAGAGAGCTGGAGGCCAGGTGGGGCTACAAGAGACCCTGCATCGAAAACCAAAACAAACATCAGCAGGTAAAATGGCTCGGCAGGTTAAGGCATTGATGACTGAGTTCTAGTCCCAGACCACATGGTGGAAAGAGAGAAAACACACACACACACACACACACACAATCTATAATAAGTTTCAAATAAACAATAATAGCAGCAAAAATGTATTAAGCACTGCACACTAAGGCTGGAGTAGTGGCTTAGTTGGTAGAATGCTTATCTAGCATTTGCAGAGCACTGGGTTGCTTCTCCCCATGACATCGTCATCCCAGCACTCAGGCAATCAGGTAACAGGATCACAAGGTCAAGGGCACCCTCAGCTATATATTGAATTTGAGGACAGCCTGGGCTACATGAGACACTCTCTCCAAAATAAATAATGCACACAAAATATTAGATGATCAAGCTATCTGTCTAAGTTCAAACTTCAAGGAATTGCTGTGAAGTGTCCCCTTCAAAGGTAACATCCCTCTTAGGCCAATCTGGCTAAAAGGACTCACAATTCACTTATGGCATAGGGTCCTCTCTGAAATGTTTTATTTGTTACTAGACCTGTCATGCGCATCTTCATGCTCGCCAGTGAATTCTGGCACAGAGGGACCTTGTTGTACATTTTTCCTGCTGTCCTCAGCACCCAGCCCTGGATCTAGCACAGCGTGACTGCATGGAGCCTTGCCGAATTCATTCCTTACCTCCAACTCTGTAACCAACTGGGAGACCTAAGACTCAGAGGCTGCCCTGCCCGTCTCTCTGATGAAAAACAGCTCTAGGACTACTGTGATGGATTTCATCAGATCTTCACAACAAAACTATGACTTAAGTCCAGTAATTAGCCTCGCTGATTGAAAAGAGGCCAAAGTTCAGAAAGGACACACAGCTAGCACAGCCAGGATTTAAACTATACAGTGAGTTGTCTGATCCTCAAGAGACATTAGGGGTTTTGTTGTTGTTGTCTCATTTAATTCTATTTATTATTAATTTTATTTGTTTTGTTTTGTTTTTTTTGTTTTGTTTTTCGAGACAGGGTTTCCCTGTGTAGCCCTGGCTGTCCTGGAACTCACTTTGTAGACCAGGCTGGCCTCGAACTCAGAAATCCGCCTGCCTCTGCCTCCCGAGTGCTGGTATCAAAGGCGTGCGGCACCACGCCCGGCTGTTATTAATTTTATTATGTTTTATTAATTTTATTTTACATGTATGAGTGTTCTACTTACATGCACATATGTCCAGTGGGTGCTTGAAGAGGCCAGAAGAGGCAAATTGCATCTCAATGAAATGGAGTTACAGTTGGCTGTGAGCCATCATGTAAGTTCTGGAAACTGATCCCAGATTCTCTGTAAGAGCAGCAAGAATTCTTAACCACCTCCAGCTCCTAGTTTTTGTTCCTTTGTTTGCTTTCCTTTTGAGACAATGCTTCATTACATAACCCATACTGGCCTTGAATTCTTAGTGATTCTCCTGCCTCAGCCTCCTGCCCGCTAAGATTTCAGGAACGTACCATCACACTCAGATTCTTTTTTGTTTTTTTTTTACATTAATGTATTTAGGGGTGTTGTTGTTGTTGTTGTTGTTGTTGAAGGAATATGCCAATAAGAAATAGGAGTAAGGTAAGCATGTGGGCACCTTACCAGTGTCTTCATCACTAAAGGAAATGTTTCTCCCTCCCTCAGCAACCATGAACTGCCCACACACAGATTCTCAGGAAAGCTTTGTAAGTAACACCTGGCCCTCAAATACGTTAAGTAAAAACTCTGTCACTAAGCTACAGTCCACACTTTTTTTTCCACCTAGGATGGTATAAACCTTATGGCTATGTGATTCTGGTTGTACCCAAACCTGCAGCAGGCATCCTGCCTCATTTGCCTCATTCTCCTGAGAGCCTGGGCTGACTATAGACATGTGCCACCAAGAACAGCTTCCAGAGATTTCCTTCTTTCTCTCTTTTACTCTTTCTTTCTTTGTGTTTAAAGTCTGGTAAGATGGTTCCGTGGGAAAAGGTACATGCCACCACCAACTCTGATGACTTGAGTTTAATCCTCAGAACCCAACCAGTAGGAGGAACTAACTCCCAAAGCTGTCTTCTGAGCGCTACATATGCTACCATGGGTGAGGGCTCACAAACTCACACATAAACAAAACCAAACAAACGGATAAATGTTAAAAACACAATTGTGGGCTAGAGAAATGGGCCAGCAGTTAAGACTATTTACTGCCCTTGCAGAGACCCAGGTTTGGTTCCCAGTACCCATGTGGTAGCTCACAACTGCCTGTGACTCCAGTTCTGGGGAATCCAGCACTTTCTTCTGACCTCTGAGGGCTCTTACATAATACACATAAATTCACAGAGGCACACATACATTTAAAAAAAAAAATGGTATGGTGGCACACAAGCTTAGTCCCAGCACCTGGAAGGCAGAGGCAATCCAATCTCTAAGTCAGCCTGTTCTCCGTAAGGAGTTCCAGGACAGCCAAGGCTACAGAGTAAGACCTCAAAAATAAAAGAACTAAACAATACCAAAGTTACACTAAATAACCCAGCGGAACCTTGAAGTCTTCCTGCCTCAGCCTCCAGAGCACCTGACCTAACAGGCCTGTACCACCATGCTCCATGCCCTAGGCACTTTATTCTGCCTCTGTCACTGATACTGTATGTCTTGATTCAAGTTAATTTGCTTTTCTGGGCCTCATCCATCTCTTTCTTACTTTAGGGTGTGTGTGTGTGTGTGTGTGTGTGTGTGTGTGTGTGTTGTTTTTCTTGGCAGTACTGAGATAAAACAAGGGCCTAGTGCATGCTAGGCAAGTACTGAGCTAGACCCCCAGTCCAGAAACTAAGTTCTAATCCCAGAAGCTCTACTTCCTATTTGCTGTATGGCCTTGGGCAACAGCTTTAACTTCCCTGAACTTCAATTTACTCATTTAGATGAAAGGAATTACTTTTAATACTTCTACCTAGTATGTTTCCCACTAACCACATTAATTCTGACTACAGAGTTTTTTTAAAAGTGTTTTCCCCAGGCATGGTGGCGCACACCTTTAATCCTGGCACTCGGGGAGGCAGAGGCAGGCGGATTTCTGAGTTCGAGGCTAGCCTGGTCTACAAAGTGAGTTCCAGGACAGCCAGGGCTATACAGAGAAACCCTGTCTCGAAAAACAAAACAAAACAAAAAAAGTGTTTTCAATTATATTTATTTTGCTTGTATTTTTGCATATGTATGTGGTGTATATTCATGCAAGGGTGTGTCTATGGAGTCCAAATGACAACTTTCTGTTGTCAGTTTTTCTTTCACCATATGAGACCTCAAGACTGAACTCAGACAACAAGCACCTTGACCAGCTGAGCTATCTTGACAGTCCCTGACTACTGTTTGAAAAACAACATTTTCAGTACAGTGCACTGAGTAGCTTTTTGTGAAGCGCCCCAACTCTTTATAATGTTAATAATCACCCAAACAGAACCGTTATGAAGAGGGTTTCAGAGTGACATTAGTCACTTATTGACCTCCTACTGTATGCCAGACGCTTTTCTCATCAGCCATTTCCTAAATCATGTTGGCTCCGAGATGACCCACTTTTCCTAGATGGGGAAACCGAGGCTCACAGAGGTTTCTCCTGCGTGGCGAGGCTCGGAGACCTCTCACCAACCTTGAAATGATAATTGAGGTGCCTGCGTCCTGAGCAGGGCTAAGTAAGGCCAAGGGTAGCGCCCTATCTGTCCCGCTCGAGTACTCAGCCGGAGGCTCGAACCCGGAACCTGGGAAACCTGCCTACATACTCGGGTCAGGCCCATTCGCTGTTCCGTGCCTACCTGTTCCGCGGCCGGGCCGGGCGACCGCGCAGGCCCCTCGGTTCTCCCTGGCCCGGGTCCCGGCCCGGCCCGGCCCGTCAGCAGCGGCTTGCTCCGGCTCCGGCGAGCACCTGCGTCCGGGCACCGCCCGCCGAGCAGACAGCACGGCGAACCAATGAAGACTGCCTCTGAGTATCATCTGCCAATCAGCATACACGCCCCGCCCAAGAAGGTGGGGCCTTCAAAATACGGGACGTCCTGGGCGGTCCAGGCCCCGCGGCGCCGCAGCTTCTGACTCCGCCCCTGCTGCGTTCTGGCTCCACCCCCAAAATGGACCCCGCCTCATCCCAGCTCCTCCCCCATCCCAATCTCTGGCTGTAGACTTGCTGCCAGAGCCTGGAGCAGAACAAAGGCGAGCTTAAGTAAACAACTTCACACTTGCCAAATAACTTCTTTCCGCCTTCTTCTCCGCTCCCCCCGACCCCCGTTTGTTTGTTTGTTTGTTTGTTTGTTTGTTTGTTTGTTTGTTTGTTTGTTTGTTTGTTTGTTGTGTTTTTTAAAGACAGTTTTAATGTAGATCAGGCTAACCTCGTACTCACTCTGTAGCCAAGGATAACCTCTCTGATCCTCTGGCCTCCACCTTCCCAGTTCTATCGGGAGCTAGAATGGAATGAAGTTTTTCTTCCGTGCTAGGCACAAACAGTGTGAACTGAGCTACATTTTTATCACACTTACCAATCCTAGGGTGGCTATGATCACATTTTGCAGAAGGAAATCCGCCCAAAGGGGTTAGAGTTCTGTGGAGGAAACTAAAGCCATCATCATTTACTCATCAATTATTCAAGCAAGACATACATTCAAAAAATGGAGCAACAGATGGTAGAAAGAGCTGTTGAGATAGATCAGCGGGCAAGAGCTCTTGCATGGCAAACATGAGGATCTGAGTTAAAATCCCCAGCATCCACATAAAAGAGCTGAATAGGGCCTCGAACTCCTGTAACCTCAGTGCTGTAGATGGTGTAAACAGGAAGATGGCTGGGGTTTGCTGTCTGCCAATCTAGCACTGGTTTCAGTGAGAGAACACTTAGCAGTACTTGCCTAGCATACACAAAGCCCTGGGCTTGGTCATACATGCCTATAATCCCAGCACCCAGGAAGTTCAAGGTCACCCTCAACTACACAGAAAGCAAGGCCAACCATATGAAGGAAAACCAAAAAGATCAAAATTCTGTAGGAAGCATTATTATGGTCCAGGCATGTGCAAGACCCTGGGGACACATTAACTAATATAAATATTGTGAGACAAACATTAGCGGTTTTTAATCATTGTGTTTGCTTATTTGTTAGAGACAGGTCTTACTGTGTAGCCCAGGTCCTGCCTCACCCTCACAAGCGTAAGATTATAGGCATATGCCACCACAGCCCCACGTTATTAGTATGAATTATTATTCTTACAATGCCTGTGATGGAGCCAGCAGCCTGATACATTAGGTAGGTGCTCCACCACTGAGCCACACCTTAAGCTTCATGGTGGTGGTGGTGGTTATGGTGATGCTGATTTGGTTTGGTTTGGGTTGGGTTTTTGATAGAGGGTTTCCTAAAGCCCAGTGTGGCTTTGAAGTGGATATACAGACAAGGATGACCTGGAAATCCCGCTTCCAAGTTCTAAGTGTGGGCATGCCTGGCATGAGTCACCACGCCCGGCTTTAGTAACATTTTTTTTTAATTTGCCCACAGAATATGAACATATAAGAAACAATGTAGAATCACTTTTGTTCAGTTCCAACAGCAACAGTAAAAAGAAGTTTAAAAAGTTAGATGTGCTGGCACAGGCCTTTAAGACCAGCCGTCAGAGACAGAAACAGGCAAATCTCTATGAATTGTAGATTCTGTGAGGTAGGCCAGCCTACTTGACACAGCCATAGTGAGACCTCCTGTCAGCAGAAAAAGAAAAAAAAAAAGCATAAAACTCAGAAATTATAAATCAGGAGTATTTCACTCACCCATGCCTCGTAACTATCATAACAAAAATTACTATTGAAGACACTGAGACTTGACAAAAATGTTTATTCAAGGACATTTGCTGAACAATTTTTGCACTTTCTCAGACTGATATCACTCTTGTTATTGTTCACCATCTCCAAGGATATCTCCTTCTCATTTCACTCTTACAGTATTCCCCTTGCCTCTACCTCTCCGAAATGTACTTAGTCTGCAGTGGTACACATCTTGCCATCTTGTAGCTCTCCATTATCTGTCTTTCTTTATTTTTGCTTTGTTGTTCTTAGCTGAGACAGGATCTCAGGTATCCTAGGCTGGCCTCCAATTTGTTGTGTAGCCAAAGAGGGTTGCTCTTGCCTTTATCTCCTGAGGGCTGGGATGGCAGGTCTCCATCGCCACTCTGGAACCCCTGGCTTTATGCATGCTACGCAAGCACTCCACCAACTGAGCAAAAGTCCCAGCCCTGTCTTCGGTTTTTGAGATAGGATCTTACTATGTAATTCGGGCTAATCTTGAGTCATGCTCTTGCCTCAGCCTCCCATATACTAGGAATGCAGTTGTATGCTACCATGCTGAGCCATTCCCTGAATATGAGCACATTGTTCCATATAATCAGAGGAAAACCTTCAAGATCAGAAATTTTACATTAACCATGTATTACCATATAATTCTCAAAGCCCTTTCAAAGTTTGAATGGCATCTTTTAGTATATGTGCTGCCGAAGCAAGCACTAATGACATCTTTTAAAGGTAGGGCTAGGTGATACAGTTTAGGGTCTGGAATCCCCCAGAGGGGCTAAGGTCCTGGCTCAACAGTAGAGCCCCTCCCTAACATGTGCAAGACATTGGGTTCATCTCTTAGCACCCAGGAGTGGGGCTAGGAACAGTTCCTCAATTATGCCTTGTCTTCATGACCTTGATGCTTTTCAAAAGGACAGACTAGATATTTTGTAGACTAGCCCTTCATTTGAAAACATCTACATTTCTTCCTCACATTGTTCTTTTGTAGAAAGTACAAAAACAACATTGTGTTGATAACCTCCACTAATGATTATGCTGAGTTAAAATGTTGCCTTCCTGTTTCTCCAATGTGAGTTAGTGTGCTATACTGTTAATAAATGACTTATGGAGCTAGAGAAAGTAACCAAGGAGCTAAATGGATCTGCAACCCTATAGGTGGAACAACAATATGAACTACCCAGTACCCCCAGAGCTCGTGTCTCTAGCTGCATGTGTATCAGAAGATGGCCTAGTCAGCCATCAGTGGAAAGAGAGGCCCACTGGTCTTGCAAACTTTACCTGCCTCAGTACAGGGGAACACCAGGGCCAAGAAGTGGGAGTGGGTGGGTGGGGGAGTGTGGGGGGGGACTTTTGGGATAGCATTGGAAATGTAAATGAAATAAATACCTAATAAAAAAAGCAAAATAAAAAAATGACTTATGGGAAAATATTTTGAAATTAATTAAATATCATTTGTCAACAAATATTTGGGGCTGGAGAGATGGCTCAGTGGTTAAGAGCACTGACTGCTCTTCCAGAGGTCCTGAGTTCAATTCCAGCCACCACATGCTGGCTCTCACAACCATCTGCAATGGGATCCAATGCACACTATTCTGGTGTGTGTCTGAAGACAGCTACAGTGTACTCATATAAATAAATAAACAAACAAACAAACAAACAAATAAATAAAAATTTTAAAACAAATGTTTTTGAGCAATTTGATATCCATTGATGATTATTGTCTGATTTGATTATTACTATTGTTTCTGGGCATATAGGTCAATAAACCCACTGTCTTAGTTTCTCTGTTTTGCAAAAAAATTTAAGAAACAGAAATTAGGATAGTAGCACCAATCAATTTATTTATAGTTTGGGGATAAGAATATAGCTTAGTTGGTAGAGTTCTTGCCTAGCATTCACAGAGCGCAGAGTTCCTTACACAACAACAACAGGACATGGTGTCCAATGTCTGTATTCCATCATTTAGAAGGTGAAGACTCTTGATGGCATCAAGAGTTTAATGCCATCCTTACTTTAACTTGAAAGTTAAAGTTCAGTGCCTAGACTAACAATCCAGTCTTTAAAATTATTTTTCTTTTACACTTTCACCAAATTGAGAAGAGGTCTGCTTTCTATACACCATGAGTGTAGCCCTTTACAGTCCTGGAAAGCTGTGAGCTAAAAGGCGAGAACAGAAATAAATTTAGCTGTGACATCGACTAAGGAGTCTTTTTCTGGACGAAGACAATCTGGGCCAAAGGTAAGATGCATTGTTTCATTGTCTCTTCTACCATAGAGACAATTTTAAATTTTTTTAAAGATTTATTTATTTATTATATGTAAGTATACTGTAGCTGTCTTCAGACTCTCCAGAAGAGGGTGTCAGATCTTGTTAGGATGGTTGTAAGCCACCATGTGGTTGCTGGGATTTGAACTCAGGACCTTTGGAAGAGCAGTCGGTGCTCTTAACCGCTAAGCCATCTCTCCAGCCCCAATTTTAATTTTTTAAAGATTTATTCTTTATTTGATGGGTGTTTTGACTGTATCCTAGGTAAGTGCAGTCCATGCAGAATCTAGAAGAAGGCATTAGATCCCTGGAGCTGGAGTTACACATGGTTGTGAAGTGCCCCTGTGGATTCTGGGAATCTAACCTGTGTCCTCTACAAGAGCAGACAGTGCTCTTAACTACTGAGCCATCACTCCAGACACACAGAAACAATTTTTTTTATTCACGGCTAGAGGAAACTATGGTCTTATGGACTTAATCCCTCTGTTTAAAAATTTGTCACTTACTTATCAGTTTTGTGTATGTGTGTGCTTTCCCCCACATGAGTGCCTGTCATGGTACCCATGTGAACATCAGAAGACAATTTTCAGGAATCCGTCCTCTCCTTCCTTTATGTGAGTCTCTGAGATTAAACTCACATTGTCATGAGTGGTTTGTGTGATGATGGGAATGAAATCCAGGATGTCTGTGCTAGGTGAGCACTCTGCCAACTGAACTATGTTCCCATTTTGTTTGTTTGTTTGTTCTTTGTCTAGTGGTGGTGGTAGTGTAGTGTGTATGTGTATGTGTATGTGTATGTGTATGTGTATGTGTATGTGTATGTGTATGTGTATGTGTATGTGAGAGACAGAAAGATAGAGACAGAAAGACAGACAGACAGACAGACAGAGCAAACAGACAATTTTAAGAGGCTTTTTTTTTTTAAAGTTAGCTTCAAGTTCCCATTACTTCATGCTCATCAAACATATTCATTTTGGAAACAGGTGTGATAGTACATACCCTTAATCTATAAAAGTACAGAGAGGCAGAAGCAGAGGCAGACTGATCTCTGTAAGCTCAAGGTCAGCCTGGTCTATATAGTGAGTTCCAGATCAGCTAGGGCTACATAGAGAGACCCTAACTCACAAAAAAAATTAGAGAAAAGATGAGGGGATAAGGATGTAGCTCAGTTGGTAGAGTTCTTGTCTAGCAGATACCAAGCCCTGGGGTCTACATTTAGCAGTATATAAAACTGGCCTTATGGTGTATCCCAATATTCCTGACAGTTGGACAGTGGATACAGGAAGATAAAAACTTCAAGGTCATCCTTGGGTACACAATAAAAGCCAGTCCAGGCTATATGAGATCCTGTCTCAAACAAAGAAAAAATAAAATAAAAAAAAAAGAAAAAATGATAGCCCTGAATCCATCCCTATCACCACATAAACTGGATGTGTTAGTACATGCCTGTCATCCCAGCTCTTCAGGAGCAGAGAAAGATTGTAAGTTTAAGGCAACCTTGGCTTAGTGAGCTGAAGGAAAAGGCACAGTGCTCTCTGTAAATCATTTGTCCTCTCTCTCTCTCTCTCTTTGTTCAACTTTTATATTCATATCCTTTCATACCCCGAAAATATCATTAATGAATATTTAATACTATCCATAACTGAGGATCCTATATCTAATGTTGAATAATAAATTGTTTCAAAACATACAAAATATTCTTTGGGAATTAAGCATAGTAAAAGAGCATAAAATATTAAAAATGAGTCATTAAGAAATGTATTCAAAAGCCCTTATATGATACCACTTGACATAGTGAGAGAGCATTTAAAACACATTATATACCTACCCCAGCCAAATCTCCAAAAGTGAGTCAAGAGGCTAAAAAACATGGCTGTCCTCATTTGCTGGACCAAATCTACAGGGAGAACCCCTGATTGAGGTTGTCCAGGGAATTGTCCCCCGGTGAGGGGAGCAGGGGAGAGAAAATGGTAGCCATTTTTACATTGTTTTGTATAGTATTTATTGATTCAGGAAACAAACACAAAATTCTGAATAAAATACTTGGAAACTGAAAAAAAACCACATTATATATTTGTGTACATTGTCTAACAATCAGTTTACTTAAAAAAAGATTATCAGTGTTTTTAAGAGAGAAATTATCAGTAAGTATATTTTTAAATTTTCAAAATAGTAAAAAATCTTTGAGAGCCCGGCGTGGCGGCACACGCCTTTAATCCCAGCAGAGGCAGGCGGATTTCTGGGTTCTCCCTGTAGATTTGGTCCAGCAAATGAGGCCAGCCTGGTCTAGTAAGTTCCAGGACAGCCAGGGCTATACAGAGAAACCCTGTCTTGAAAAACAAAAACAAAA
Source organism: Mus musculus (assembly GCF_000001635.26). NCBI lineage: Eukaryota > Metazoa > Chordata > Mammalia > Rodentia > Muridae > Mus > Mus musculus. Next base: position 43,898 of record NT_187027.1, read on the forward strand.
ACAAAAACATCTTTGAAGTTAAACATTAAGAAAATGCTAATTTCAAGAACAGTGAGAAAAATTATCAGTAATATTTCCATGATGTTTGTAGAACATGATCTTAATATTTTCAATTATTCAACAGACAGAATAATTATTTTAAGATATATTTCATTGTTATGTCTCCCTTTTCATTCTGATTTTATTAATTTGGATACTGTCTATCTGCCCGATAGTCTGGCTTATCTATCTTGTTGATTTTCTCAAAGAACCAGCTCCTGGTTTTGTTGACTCTTTGTATAGTTCATTTTGTTTCTATTTGGTTGATTTCATCCTGAGTTTGATTATTTCCTGCTGTCTACTCCTCTTAAATATAATTGCTTCTTTTTGTTCTAAAGCTTTTAGGTGTGCTGTCAAGCTGTTAGTGTAAGCCCTCTCCAGTTTCTTTTTGGAGGCACTTAGAGCTATGAGTTTTCCTTTTAACACTGCTTTTATTGTGTCCCATAAGTTTTGGTATGATATGTCTTCATTTTCACTAAATTCTAAGAAGCCTTTAATTTGTTTCTTTATTTCTTCCTTGACCAAGTAGACCGTTGTTCAGCTTCCATGTGTATATATATATGTGCTTTCTGTTGGTTTTGTTGATATTTAAGTCGAGCCTTGCCTTTAATCCCAGCACTTGGGAGGCAGAGGCAGGTGGTTTTCTGAGTTCAAGGCCACCCTGGTCTACAAAGTGACTTCCAGGACAGCCAAGGCTACACAGAGAAACCCTGTCTCAAAAAACCAAAAACCAAAAACCAAAAACCAAAAAAAAACCAAAAACCAAAAACCAAAAACCAAAACCCAAAAAAAAAAAAAAAAAAAAAAAAGACCAGCCTTAGTCCATGGTGATCTGATAGGATGCATGGGATTATTTCAATCTTCTTCATCTGTTGAGACCTGTTTTGTGACCAATTTATATATATATGGTCAATTTTGGAGAAGGTGCCATGAGGTGCTGAGAAGAAGGTATATATTCTTTTGCTTTAGGATGAAATGTTCTATAAATGTCAGGTCCACTTGGTTCATAACTGTTATTTATTTATTTTTTTTTTTTTGGCTTTTTCGAGACAGGGTTTCTCTGTATAGCCCTGGCTATCTTGGAACTCACTTTGTAGACCAGGCTGGCCTCGAACTCAGAAATCCGCCTGCCTCTGCCTCCCAAGTGCTGGGATTAAAGGCGTGCGCCACCACCGCCCGGCATAACTGTTATTTAGTTAGTTCTGTTAGTTTCACTGTGTCTCTGCTTTGTTGCTGTTCCTGTGATCTGTCCATTGCTGAGAGTGAGGTGTTGAAGTCTCCCACTATTATTGTGTGGAGTGTGATGTGTGCTTTGAGCTTTAGTAAAGTTTCTTTTATGAATGTGGGTGCCCTTGCGTTTAGAGCATGGATGTTCAAAATTGAGAGTTCATCTTGGTAGATTTTTCCTTTGACCAGAATGAAGTGTCCTTCCTTATCTTTTTGATGACTTTTAGTTGAAAGTTGATTTTATTCGATATTAGAATGGCTACTCCAGCTTGTTTCTTGGGACCTTTTGCTTGGAAAATTGTTTTCCAACTTTTTACTCTGAGGTAGTGTCTGTCTTTGTCACTGAGGTATGTTTCCTTCAAGCAGCAGATGCTGGGTCATGCTTATATATCCAGTCTGTTGGTCTATGTGTTTTTATTGGGGAATTAAGTCCATTGATGTTAAGAGATGTTAAGGAAAAGTGATTGTTACTTCCTGTTATTTTTGTTGTTAGAGGTAGAATTATGTTTGTATGGCTATCTTCTTTTGGGGTTGTTGAAAGATTACTTTCTTGATTTTCTAGAGAGTAGTTTCCCTCTATGTTGGTGTTTTCCATCTATTATCCTTTGTAGGGCTGAATTTATGGAAAGTCATTGTATTAATTTGATTTTGTCATGGAATATCTTGCTTTCTCCGTCTATGGTAATTGAGAGTTTGGCTGGGTATAATAGCCTAGGCTGGCATTTGAGTTCTCTTAGGGTCTGTATGACATCTGCCCAGGACCTTCTGGCTTTCATAGTCTCTGGGGAGAAGTCTGGTGTAATTCTGATAGGTCTGCCTTTATATGTTACTTGACTTTTTCCCCTTACTACTTTTAATATTCTTTCTTTGTTTAGTGCCTTTGGTGTTTTGATTATTATGTGATAGGAGAATTTCTTTTCTGGTCCAGTATATTTGGAGTTCTATAGGCTTCTTGTATGTTCATTGGCATCTTCTTCTTTAGGTTAGGAAAGTTTTCTTCTATAATTTTGTTGAAGATATTGACTGGCCCTTTGAGTTGGGAATCTTCACTCACTACTATATCTATTATCTTTAGGTTTCGTCTTCTCATTGTATTCTGGATTTCCTGGATGTTTTGGATTAGAAGCTTTTTGCTTTTTGCTTTTTCTTTGACTGTTGTGTCAATGTTTTCTATGGCATCTTCTGCACCTGAGATTCTCTCTTGTATTCTGTTGATGATGCTTGCAACTATGACTCCTGATCTCTTCCCCAGATTTTCTAACTTCAGGGTTGTCTCCCTTTGTGTTTTCTTTATTGTTTCTATTTCCATTTTTAGATCTTGGATGGTTTTGTTCATTTCCTTTGCCTGTTTGATTGTGTTTTCCTGTAATTCTTTAAGGGATTTTTGTGTTTCCTCTTTAAGGGCTTTTAGCTGTTTATGTGTGCTCTCCTGTATTTCTTTTCTTTGTTTTTTGTTTTTTGTTTTGTTTTGTGTTTTGTTTTTTGTGTATTGTTTTGTTTTGTTTTGTTTTGTTTTGTTTTGTTTTGTTTTGTTTTGAGACGGGGTTTCTCTGTGTAGCCCTGGCTGTCCTGGAACTCACTCTGTAGACAAGGCTGGCTTCGAGCTCAGAAATCCACCTGCCTCTGCCTCCCAAGTGCTGGGATTAAAGGCGTTCGCCACCACTGTCCGGCCCCTGTTGCTTATATTCTTATGCTTGCCTCCTGTCATCTGGTTATCTCTAGTGCTACCTGCCCTGGCTATGTCTGACTGAGCCTGTCCTTCCTGTGATCCTGGTTGTGTCAGAACTCCTCAGAGTTCAGCTTTCTCTGTGATCCTGTGATTCTGAAATCCTCTGATCCTGAGATCCTGGGTGTGTTGAAGCTCCTGGGAGTCCAGCTGCCTCTGGGAGCCTGAGATTCTGGTGTGACCAAGCTCCTAGGATGCTGGGATCCTGGGATTCCGGGATCCTGTGGTCCTGGGCGTGTTGGAGCACCTGGGAGTGGAGCTTCCTCTGGGTGTTGTGGGACTGGCTCTCATTTGTCCTCTCTTATCAAGACCTTATAGTGAATCACAGTCCTACTGGAAGATGGTTTCTGATTGTATCTTGCCTATTTATCAGCCCAGCAAGATATTTCAGGATGACTAGTAACCAATGCCTCTGGTCTGGATCTGCCAAATGATGTCTAGACATCAAGATGGGGTACGGGGGATGAGACTAGAGAAATAAACTATATATATTATATTATATTATATTAGCCAGTCTCAGGGGACCTAACTTCCTCCTTCCTCTTCTGGCCTCTGTGGGCCCCAGACATGTATGTGGTGCACAAACATACATGCTTGCAAAACACTCATACACATACAATACAAAATAAGTTTAAATTTGAAATCTGGGCTTAGGGGATAGCTCTGTGGGTAAGAATACTTGCTATACAGACCTGAGAACATGAGTTCAAATCCTCAGCACTCATATAAAGACTTAGCAGTGTTTTCCTGTAACCTTAGCACTGTAAGGAGGTAGAGAGTGTGGAGAATCTCTCATACTTCCTGGCTGTCACTTTTATTCCAGATTTAGAGAGACTCTGCCTTTCTCTGAAGGATAAAGCAGGATAGCCAAAACTCTTCTCTAAAATGCTCCAGTGAACACTAGAGGGCACATCAGCATCCAAAAATGCACCGATACCACTCACAAACACATGCTCACTCACTCACTCACTCACACACAATCTTTTGCTTGTTTCAGCAGCAATGAACTAAAATTAGAACAATACAAAGAAGATTAGCATGGGCCCTGCAAGCAAGGATCATCATGGAGCCAGGATGCCAGCATGGACACCAAACCAGGTATTTGTGATGTTGAGAGAACCTGGAGGCCAGTATGCACTTTGGTATGCTCATAGGTACTATATATAGCCATTTGTTCAGAGTTTCTTTTGAATTTGACAACAATGAGAGGCCAGACCAGCGGAGTACACCTGTAATCCAAGACCTTTTGAAGGTGAGAAAGAGGACCTATCTATATCTGTTTTTAGGCCAGTCTGGGTTACAGTATGAGATCTCCCTTTCCCTGAAAAACAAAGGATGGGCGAGATCCCCAGAATCACAGCAGTTAGAAGACATGACTCTTAAAAGTTGGCCTCTGGCTTCCAGCCCACAACTCTGCCAGGGGCAGAGCCAGCGCTCCAGACCCCGTCCCACACACAGAGACAGCTTGACTCTCAGTAGATCCATCACAACCAGGCTCACAGATGAGCCCCTCCTACCCCAATACCTGGCCTAACTGGGACCCCCACAGACTCCAGTGGAAGCAGGACCTATCTGCCCTGCTGTAGACATATCATCCTTCTGATCCAAAACCACACCAGGAACAAAGCGGGTGCTCCAGGGTCCTCCCACACCCAGAGGCAGCTTGACTCCCAGTAAGTCCTTTACAACCAGGCTCACAGGTGGTCTGTTATAACCAGGCTCACTGATGGGGAGCTGCAGACTCCCTCCCAAACCCAGAGACAGCCTGACTCAAAGAGGTCTATCATAACCAGGCTAACAGGAGGGACAGGCTCCAATCAGAGACAGCAAGGCCAGTTTAACACCTGGGATAACCAGATGGTGAGAGGCAAGCACAAAGACATAAGCAACGGAAACCAATGCCCCTTGGCACCATCAGAACCCAGTTCTTCCACTATAGCAAGCCCTGGATACCCTAACATGCCTGAAAAGCAAGATTCTGACCTAGAATCCCATATCATGAAGATGATAGAGGACCTTAAGGAGTACATAACTCCCTTAAAGAAAGCTCCTAACTCAAAACATCCAGGAAATTCAGGACACCATGAAAATACCAAACCTAAGAATAGAAATAGAAGAGAGTGAAGATTCCCAATTCAAAGGGCCAAAAAACATCTTCAACGAAATCACACACACACACACACACACACACACACACACACACACACACACAAACCCTTCCCTTGATAGAACCTAGTGGGGAAACGCCCACTCAAATCCCGATTCGGCGTGCACCCAAAAAACCACGAAGGACCATCTTGATGTAATTACATGAGGTCGTTTAATGACGGAGCTCCGGACCGACAAGCATCCCACACAGGAGATAACAGATGTCGGCCACGAGGCTCGAAAGCTAGGGGTTTTTATGGGGTAAGGGGCTTAGGGGTGTGGAATTCAGCACAGCAACACACTATTGGCTTATTCAAACATCAACAGAAAAATTACATGTACGTGCAGGGTGTCAGAGTTCTGTGAGTTGTTGACTCAGTTTAGATAGCCCTGTTATGTCTTCACATTCCTCTTTATCTTTAAGGTCAAGCTGTTCCCAGGAATGTTTTAACTACGGGGCATACCCAGGTTTGTTTTTCTTTATTCTCAGCACCAGGCAGCCTCTAGGCTCACAAACAACCAGCAATTTCTAAGTACTTTACATGACTTACAGGTCTTGAAATTTCATCTTTCTTTCATTCCCCTCTTCTTCTACTAAGTAATTCTAATCTTAGAATTTCAGAAGTCTATATCTCTATGTGGAGAATAGAAATCATATTCTTCTTCTATCTTAACTATAGGTTGGTGTTGACACTGGAGGACCATAAGCTATACTGTATCTTTAACATGGGAACAAAAACAGAATAAGAAGGGATAGTAAACAGGACTAGGCAGGGACCCTTCTAGTGAGGCTTGAGGATCTGGGCATGATGTAGGTGTACGTAGATCAGATCTCTGTCTGGAACTGGTGAGATGTCTTTGGGGTACCCGGCTCGTTCGCTGTAGCCAGTTGTGACCAGACTTCTTTCTGCACCACCTGCAAACCTTTTAACTTAGCATACAGATTATTATTACAACAACATGTAGGTTTAAACACATTATTTAAAGACAGTTATGGGCATGGGAGCCCTATAAAGGATCTCAAAAAGAGTAAGACTGAATCAAGAGGGAGTATTTCTAGTTCCAAATAGGGCAAAGGGAAGGAGCACCAAGTCTGCGCCAGTTTCCATGGTTAATTTTGTCAAGATCTCTTTTAGAGTTCTATTTATTCTTTCTATCTGTCCTGAGCTCTGAGGTCTGTACACACAATATAATTTTCACTTGACCTCTAAATACTTGGCCACACCCTGACTTTTGTGGCCAGCATTTCATTTCTCTTATCTCTTTTTAATTCCCTGGCTCCCTGTTTCTTACAGATCATTCCCAAGTGCTAGCATTATTAGCATATGCCACTTTGCTAGGTTCTAGTCTCTGTTATTTACCACTATTTGCTCCTGTTTCCTAACTGGAATGGAAATCTCATGCAATGTTTTCTCTATATATATCTTTTTGTTCTTCCTTCTTGTCTTTGCTTCCTTTGGACGTTATCTAATTATCACATCTATATCCTGTCACTTATCTTCTCTCATAGTTCGAATCTACCCTGGTATATCTTTCTGTCTCACTGCACATCTCTGATTCTGACTCTGGTCTCTGTCTTTGTCAGCCTCTTGTTTCCTCAACTCTTCTTCTTGCCTGTCTCTTACTTACTGGTTCCTCCTCTAAATATTTCTCATTCAGAGTATCTCTCTCATCTCAGACCTCTCTAATCTCCTTCATCTCTATTTTCACTTCTCCTCACTGTTAACCTCTCTATTTGCCACTGTCGTCCATCTCTCCTGAGTCTGCTGAAGCTTTGCTCTTAGCTCTTCTTTGCAGACCTCTATCCTTTCTTTGTTTCTCCTCCTCTGCACTTTCTTACCGACTTACCCTGTCCTTCTCTTAACTTCTGTAACTTCCTGTTACCTCGGTCAGATTGTTGGGGCACTTTCTAGTCCCACAGAGACGAGACCCCCATCAGAGCCTGGCAGTTAGACTCGCAGGTGCTCCTTACCTTGGACAGAAGCTCCAAGTGGGTGGATGCCTCCCTCACTGGAGCTTGGAACAGACTCACTGCCAGCAGCTCAGGGCGAGGTCACCCTAGAAGAGAAAACATGTCGGGCAGAGAAGGGAGTGCAGCTCTCACAGCTGGCTGTACTGGGCCACTCATATCTCAAAGTAAAAGCAGTTTTTCTGTTGACAAGAGACGGGATGCAAGGGACAGGAGAATGAGAAGCTGCCAGGGAACCTGCGGTGCTCTTGGCCGGCTACTCCCACAGCCTCCTCTTCTTTTTCTCTTCAGCAGCTACAACATCCAGGCCACTGACTTCTCAGGGACCACACCTCTCTTGCTCCTGGTTTCCCGAGCTCATTTCTCCCTAGGCTCTAGGTCCATGGGTGGGACCACTGTGACCCTCTGGCTGCTCCCTGGAGTTGGAGAGGGAGGCAGGGCAGCTGGGGACCTGAAAGGAAGTGGTCAGCATAGGGATCTGACAGGATTCTTAGGCTTATTCCAGAGGGCATAACTCAAAAACAGTCGTCAGTTGTTAGTCCAAGTCCAAACACAAAGAGACACACAAGACACACACAGAAACCGTTTTCAGGCAACCACCATAGAATCACAGTACCACAGAAATGACAAGCACAAGCAAGACCAATACAGGGCATCTTACACACAATTTCCAGAGAAGCTCACTGTCACTACGACTAACCCAAATGGACCTCTCTGCATGGGAAGGCCCCAGAAACTGAGACCGGTCTAAAACCAAACCAAGATAATCAGTCAACTCCTTGGAACCAAAACCAGACCTGAAACCAGACAAATCAAAAGCAAAACAGAATCAGAAGGTGGTCTAATGGAGGACACACAAGTGAACAAAACAGACAGACAGGCAGACATACAGACAGACAGGCAGGGAGGGATTCCACTTTACCTCCGATGTACAGTGTCTGTGTCCCATGACGAAAACCACAAACAAAAACAAAACAGCAACAGAGAAAAAAAGACACCAGTATATCTAAGCACACTCATCCACGCCTGAACTTGTACAACCAGCCAAACGCTACTTCCTGACAGGGGTCGGATTCCACATCGACTCCCTTTCTGGCAGAAAAAGCATCTTATCTTTCTCACTCTGCCAGATGACAGTCAGACCTCTCTGACTGTCCCTCACCCTGGGCACTTCCTCCAGGGTCACCCTTGGAACGTCTTCCAAGGTTGCAGCCCGCGAGGCCTTAGAACTTCTTCCTCCCGCAGCCACTAGGTCCTTACAGTCCAAAGTGGCAGCTGCCAGAATACAGAATACCAGAACTGAAAAACCAAGACACAAGGTGGGACTCAAACCCACAATCTCAGAACTGAAAAACCAAGACACAAATTCAGCGGTGTCACACTTAGACACTTAGACAACAGACAACATACAAGACTCACACAAACAAACGTACCTCCAAGGGGTCCTTTGGGGTTCCTGGGTGTCACGCAGATCTCAGTGGAACCTCCAAATGTTAGAACCTAGTGGGGAAACCCCCACTCGGCGTGCACCCAAAAAATCATGAAGGACCATCTTGATGTAATTACATGAGGTTGTTTAATGATAGAGCTCCGGACCGACATGCATCCCACACAGGAGATAACAGATGTCGGCCACGAGGCTCGAAAGCTAGGGGTTTTTATGGGGTAAGGGGCTTAGGGGTGTGGAATTCAGCACAGCGACACACTATTGGCTTATTCAAACATCAGCAGAAAAAATTACATGTACATGCAGGGTGTCAGAGTTCTGTGAGTTGTTGACTCAGTTCAGATAGCCCTGTTATGTTCTCACATTCCTCTTTATCTTTATGGTCAAGCTATTCCCAGGAATGTTTTAACTACGGGGCATACCCAGGTTTGTTTTTCTTTATTCTCAGCCCCAGGCAGCCTCTAGGCTCACAAACAACCAGCAATTTCTAAGTACTTTACATGACTTACAGGTCTTGAAATTTCATCTTTCTTTCCCCCTAGCCAATAGAAAGAAATGGCAATAAATGTACCAGAAGGCTACAAACACCAAAAAGATTGGACCAGAAAAGAAATTCCTCCTGTCACATAATAATCAAAACACTAACTGCACAGAACAAAGAAAGAATATTAAGAGTGGTAAGGGGGAAAGGCCATGTAACATAGAAAGCAGAGCTATCAAAATTACACCAGACTTCTCAACAGAGACTCTAACAGCCAAAAGATTTTTGGACAGATGTCATGCAGATCTTAAAACAACACAAATGGCAGCCCAGGCAATTATACCCAGCAAAGCTCTCAATCATCATCGATGGAGAAACAAAGATATTCCATGACAAAACCAAATTTAAACAATATCTTTCCACTAATCCAGCCCTACAGAGGATAATAGAAGGAAAACTCCAACACGAGGAAAACCAAGAAATTAATTATCTCACAATAAACCTAAAAGAAGAGAACCACACAAACATAATACCACCTCTAACAACAAAACTAACAGGAACCAACAATCATTGGTCTTTAATATCTCTCAACATCAATGGACTTAATTCCCCTGTACGAAGACATAGGCATATACTCAAAAGATGCTCCAACATATAACAAGGACATGTGCTCCATTATGTTCATAACAACCTTATTTATAATAGCCAGAAGCTGGAAACAGCCCAGATGTCTCTCAATGGAAGAATGGATACAAAAATGTGATACATATACACAATGGAGTACTACTCAGCTATTGAAAACAATGACTTCATGAATTTTGCATGCAAACAGATGGAACTAGAAAATAACATCTGGAATGGGGTAACCCAGATCCAAAAGGACACACATGGTATGTACTCACTGATAAGTGGATATTAGCCAAAGCTCAGAATACCCATGATATAACTCACAGACCATATGAAGCTTAAAAAGAAGGAAGGCCAAAGTGTGGAACAAAATAATCACAGAGGCAGAGGAAGGGAGGCACAGGGTGTGAGAGGGAAAGGGGAGGGAAAAAGGGGGTGGCAGGACCAGAGAAGTCCAGAGGGCTAGAATGAATAGAAATAAGTAGCAGGGGTATGGGGAACAGGGGGAACCACTAGAAAGTCCCATATTCTATGGATTTGAGAGGCCTCCAAGACCCAATGGGGATGATGATAGTCGAAATACCCAACAACGAGGAGATGGAACCTGAAGAGTCTACACAGCCTCCAGTGGGAGAGATGAGGCCACCCACCCATCTCAAATTTTTTAACCCAGAATTGTCCCTGTTTAAAGGAAACATAAGAACAAAAATGGAGCAGATATTGCAGGGAAGGCCATCGAAAGACCACTCCATCTTGGGATCCATCCCATCTGCAGACACTAAAACCCTGACACTACTGCTGTTGCCAAGAAGTGCTTGCTGACAGGAACCTGGTATGGCTGTTCCCTGGGAGGTTCTACCAGCACCTGACCAATACAGATGCAGGTACTCACAACCAACCATCAGACTGAGCCTGGGGCCCCCAATGGAAGAGTTAGGGGAAGGACTGAAGGAGCTGAAGGGAAGTGCAATCCCATAGGAAGAACAAAAGTATCAATTAACTGGACCCTACAGAGCTCCCAGGAACTAAACCACCAACCAAAGAGTGGGTCCATGGCTTTCACAATATATGCAGCAGAGGACTGCCTTATCTGGCATCAATGGGAGGGGGGACCCTTAGTCCTATGGATGCTTGTTGCCCCATTGAATGGGGATGCTGGAAGGGTGAGTGGGGAGTGGGTGGGTGGGTAGGTGAGCACCCTCTTAGAGGCAAAGGCAACAGGAAGAGGGAGGGAGGGAGGCTTGTGGAAGGGAGATGGGGAAGAGGGACATTTGAAATGTAAATAAATAAAATAATTAATAAAAATTATATACATAAAAAGTTGGGGCTGGGGAGATGGCTCACCGGTTAAGAGCACTGACTGCTCTTCCAGAAGTCCTGAGTTCAAATCCCAGCAACCACATGGTGGCTCACAACCATCGGTAATGAGATCTGATGCC
>NT_187027.1:60000-232500 GCF_000001635.26 Mus musculus
AGCTAAAAGCTTGACCAAACAATAAAATGAGTTGCTTATGCACTAATTTTATTTTTGTTGTGAAAGACAATGCTAGTGCAGGTGAGTGCAGGCATGTGCATCCTGTAAGAGCCTACATCCCTAGCTGCAAGCTTTTGACTAGGCTCACGGTACCAAATGTGAACTCACTTCTGTGGAATGGGCTTTAGATTTAATCAGAAAGGAACTGCTACTCGTAAGTCATGCCACTATGGCACCAGCAGGCATATCTTGCCTAACATGTTAGTACTGTAGCAGGGTCTACAGGCAGAGCTGTCAAAGACAGTTCTCCTCTAGCTGCTACACAGCTTCTGGCACTATGAAAGCTAGGCAGGAAGCTTCCAGATCAGTTCTCCTTGATTTTTCCATTTCTTACAACCAAAGCATATAATGTGTTGCATGGACATTGCATATCTACTTACGTGTGTACACTGTGAGAGCATCAGTGTATACTCTATGTGGATACATTTGTGTGTGCACATTGCATGTGGCTATGTGCACATTTGTGTGTGCAAATAGTCTCTCCTAAGGGTCCAGGTGGGAGGACAACTTTATAGGGAGTCCTCATCTTTCACATGGTTTGAGACAGGGTCTTTCTTGTTTTACCTCTACAGAAGCTAGTCCACGAGCTTCTGAATACCCTGGCTCTGCCTCTCATTTCCCCGAAGGATTGTTGACATTACAGGTGTTTGCATTGAGTCCAACTTTGTGAGTTCTGGGAGCTGTACTCATGCAGCACTTTTACCTAGAGCCTTTGCCCCCACCCAGTGACATTTGTTTTGTAAAAATATTTAGTGTCATGTGGAAATCAGAAGACAACTTGGAGTTGGTTCTTCCAGTACGTCAACTCCATTGGCAGTTCCTGCGAGCTGAGTCTTAGACCTATGCTACCTCCTGCTTATGTCTGCTAGACAGTCCACCTTCCATCATAGCTTTGGCCAAGGGTAACTTCTGGATTGTGAGATGCCCATAAAATCCACCCCAACTTCTTTGGGGTCTTTAGTTTTTCCTTTTTTTTTTTTTAATTTAAATTTTATTTTCTTAGACAGGGTCTTATGTAGCTGAGGCTGGCCTTGAACTCCTGATCTCCTGTCACCACCTCCAAAGTATGAGGTAACAAGTCTGAGCCACTGTGCCCAGCTTGGATCTGAGAGATGTATCTGGGATTGACCACTCCCCTCTTCCAACACACACAAGGAGGCTACATTCATTCCAGAATCAGGAGGCAGGACACCCCCAGGTTCTCTTCATTTAGAGATGAGGGTTTCTAGAATAGCTGGCTGTATTTGGATTGTAAGATTTCCTTCAGGGGTGGAGAAGAACACATCTCGTTACTTACTATCTGCTTTGGGTACAGGAACAAGGGCGATGGGTTCTGGGAAGCGCCAGTGAAGATCAAGAGCTGCTCACCTTGTAGTCACTGTTGCCCTCTACTGTCCCCATCAAGTGTCATTCTTGAGTAAAGACAGCCATGGTAGAGCTGACATCACCCACTGTTATCAAGCACACCTTCCTTGCCAGGACTCCAGATAAGGAGTCCATTGTTGGCAGCAGATGGAAGTGGCAAGCATGCTCATGCTTCCCATTCACACCAGGGGGCATCCTAGGCCTGTCAATCCTAGATACAAACGATTTGGGAAAGGCTGGTACAACTTCTCCTTAAACTGTTCCAAGTGAAGGCTGCCACTTCAGGTCACCATCATTTCCTTCCTCCATACTACAGGAGCCACTTGCAGAGGACTCACTCTCCCCTCCTTGGAGCCCAAGATCCTTATCTCACAGCCTACTGTGCAAGATCAGCATGTCTGCCCACTGTCTTCAGCAGGTACTACACTAACCTACTATTGGGGACACGTAAAAGGGCCCTGGTTCAGGTGCATCATTTGGTGGAGAGAAAGAAGACAGAAGCTGAGTGGTAGGTTTCTGTACAGAAGTGGCTTATACATTTTAGTAACGGGCAACAGTGCAAGGGCTACAGGGAGAATAAGAGTTCGAGAGCTGGGGTTTGGCGTAAATTTTACAAAGTGTATAAAGAATCTGTTCTCTACAATAACAAAAACCAAAGGCTACAAGAGCAGTTGTATATACAAAACACGAAGATATTGCTTCACTTGCAGACAGGTTCCTGACCAGACACGGAGACGAGACAGAGAAGTGGGGATGGGCAGAGGAGAGCGCTGCGTGCAGAGGAGGAGGGAGAGGGGCAAGGGTGTCTTCTCCCAGCATAAATCTACAGGCAGGAGCAGGAGTGCGCAGGCCTGGGAATGCTGGAGGCCGTGCTGGCACTGGCTATGGTGGTGTAGGCAGGAGGCAGAGCCCAGAATGTCCACCTGCTCAGCCTCTGATGCCTGGCTCTTCGGGTATCAGCTCAGAGAGAGTTTGGGATGAGGATACAGGGCCAGCTGGTCAACTGGCCAGAGAGGAAAGGCGGTTTCGATCTCTGGAGTCTGGAAAACAGGAGAAGCAGGCTCCTTCCACTCATCTTCCTCACCTCTGGCTGGCCTTGTCCATCCTACCAACCTCCCTATCCTGTCAAGATGCCCACAATATCCAAGAGCAGGTACATAAGCAAGGGGCTTTTAGCTTCTCTTGAGCAGGCAGGACAGGAGAGGCCACTGGACTCCTGCTCTTCCTGGGCCATTGGGCTGGCAGGCGGAGCTCACTTGGAGGGTGGGAGCAGCCTGTCCTAGAGGGACAAGGGAGGGGCCGGGAGGACACTGGTGAAGGGCTGGCCAAGGATCGAGGACGTGCACGCACGCTGGGTCAAAGTGCAGGGCAAGCCGGGCAGTGGTGGCGCACGCCTTTAATCCCAGCACTTGGGAGGCAGAGGCAGGTGGATTTCTGAGTTCGAGGCCAGCCTGGTTGACAGAGTGAGTCCCAGGACTGCCAGGGCTACACAGAGAAACCCTGTCTCGAAAAACCAAAAAAAAACCAAGAAAAACAAAACAAAACAAAACAAAACCAAAAGAAAAAGAAAGTGCAGGGCAGTCACAGGCTCTGGCAGCACTGCAGCTTGTTGGGTCTCTGTCCATCGGTGGTGGGTGGCACACTGATGTCCACCACGTTGTTGCCAGGGGACTCATCGTGGGCTGCACGGTCAGCGATTTGCTTCTGTGACACAATACGGTAGATTTCTGCAACAGGGAGGATGTCGTGAGCAAGCTGTGTACCCTAGGGAAGGCAATTTACCTTTCTGCAGGGTATTGGCTAGATGATTCCTAATCTCCAACTCGACAGAGCCTAGAATCACTTGGGAGAAGGGCCTCTGAGCACGCCCGTCGGGGAGGATCTTGATGACATTAATTGACGTGGGCAGAGCCATTCCCTGCAGGGGATGCTCAGCTGTTTAGTGGAGAAAGGGAGCGAAGTGGTAGCTTGCATGGATCCCCAGTCTCCTGACTGTGATGGCATGACCAGCTGCTTCTAGTACCTTAAGCTGACAGCCAAAATAAATGCCGAATTTGCCCCTTTTTTAGAGTATTTTATCATAGCAATAGGAAACAAAGACAATTCTCCACCACACTGTAGGGAACCCCTACCACATCACAGTAAAACAGAATTCGGGGTTGGGCTCTTGGAGGTTCCCAGGCACAGCCAAGTGGGCAGGGGCAGGAGCAAGTCACAGAACCGGTCCTATCTAACCCAGGCTGCTTGTTCCTTCCTTCCCCTGCAGACCCAGAAGGGCCCATATCACAGGGACTTAGGTGAGGACCCCTGTGCCCACATGCCAGCAAGGGCTAGCTATGTCCTGATTCTGTGGGGCAAGGAAGGTCTATACTGGGTCCTACACATAAAGCACTTCCTAACGGCCACCCAGACCCGGGGCCCACCTGTGAGGATGTTCTTGAATGCTTCCTCTACATTGGTGGAATCCAAGGCTGAGGTCTCAATGAAGGACAAGTTGTTCTTTTCTGGAAAAGAGAAAATTCTCTCTAAATAAGAGGGTCTGGCTCCCACACCCCTCTCACGACACTCCCCTCCAGGACCATACCTGCCCACCTGCCAACTCAGGATCTGAAGAGTTGCTGCTAGTAGGTGGGACCACTGAGGGACAAGAGGCTGAACACAAGCACTATGACTATGAGCCTTGACACTGGAGGAGGTGGGTGCCGGACTTCTAGATGTTTCTGAACCTGTCCAGTCTAGTTCTCAGAGCACAGTCTGGCATGTCTGCCACAAGCTCACCTGCAAAGGCACGGGCCTCATCAGTGGGCACAGCCCGAAGGTGGCGCAGGTCACTCTTGTTGCCCACCAGCATGATGACAATGTTGCTATCTGCATGATCCCGCAGCTCCTTCAGCCAGCGCTCCACGTTCTCATATGTCAAGTGCTTGGCAATGTCATATACCAGCAGTGCACCCACTGCACCACGGTAGTACCTGCAGAGTAAGTACAGATAGGAGCCTTAGATGGGAGGGCGGTGGCAGCCTCATGGAAACCCTACAGGATGGCCCAAGCACAGGGCCCAGAAGGGGCAGTCGTCCTATCTTTGAAGGAGGCCCTTCAGGAATGGGAGAGACTGAGGAGGGAATTTGGGGCTCAGTAATAGAAGACACTCAAAGGCCATCAATAGAAGGAGAAGATACAGCAGCCGTGTAGGGAAAAGGCTGCAACCAGGCAGAAGTGCCAGTGTCCACTGTGCAAACAGGCCTGTACCACAGATGGGACCATTTCCATCCTCTGGGGATAAAGGACCCATGATGAGGCCATGGTGAAGAAAATGCAAAGCACAACAAATGAGGTGAGGCAACAGCCAGGGGGTTGGGGGTCACAAAGAGGCAATCTGGGTGGGTCTTAGCAACTGGGAGGCAAAATGTATGCTAAGACTGGGAGAAGATGCCAGGAATAGAAAAGCAGGTAGGCTGCCTGGGTGAGGTTGGGTGAAAATGGAAGGCCTAAGCTAGACCTTCACTGTCTACCCAGTAATAACCTCACAGCCAGGTTGCGCAATAGGCTGGATATTGGTCTGCCTCTAGGTCCCACAGCCCTGATCTCAAATTTTCCATGCTCTAGTTCAGCCCCTACATACCCTTCCAAGCTCCCATGACATATATCCACACACCCCTGCTATCTCTAGGTCTTGACCCTAGCTAAACTCACGCAGAGGTAATGGCACGGTAGCGCTCCTGGCCAGCAGTGTCCCAGATCTGAGCCTTGATGGTCTTGCCGTCCACCTGAATGCTGCGAGTGGCGAACTCCACTCCGATGGTACTCTTGCTCTCTAGGTTGAATTCGTTTCTGGTGAAGCGTGACAGCAGGTTGCTCTTACCTACACCTGAGTCCCCAATAAGCACCACTTGCGGGCAGGGAGAGAGGGAGGAGAGGTGAGGATCCGGCAGCAACCAATGTTTCCCATATCCACCCAGCAAACCTGCATGGTGGCTCCCTGATTTCTGCCACCCACGGATTTTCCCACGCTGGGACACACTGGTAAGTGGAAGCTTCAGAAACAGCACAGGTGCCTTCGCCTGTCTCTTGCCTTCAGAGGAAGATTGTCCCAGCTAGAATATGGTGACATTCCAGGCCATACTGTAGGAGGGTGGCTTGAAACTCACCAACCTGACAGCTGAGTAAGTCAAGAATGGTCACAGAAAGAAAGGTCTGAAGTTGAGTGACCTTGAACAAGTCACTTAACCTTTCTGGGCCACCTATTCTACATGTGTGAACAGGAAGGCAGCTGGCCTACTTGAAAGATGGAAATGAGAGTACACAGAGTCAGGAACCAGCCAGCATGCAGTACAAAGAAGGGACACAGGTGAGCACGTCATTATTACGATGGCTTTGTTCAGGGCACAGGATGGGTTACTATCTATTAGAGTTTGTGTCCGGTGTTTTAAGTAACAGGAAGCAATGCACCTCCCTGTCCATGCTTCTTCTCCAGCTGCTTCAGACAACACTGACAGTCAAATGAACAACAGGAATATGCGTTCTGGCTGCAGTCTAGACACAGCTGGCCACCACTCCTGCCTGAGGTCAGGATTACTCTACTCAGTGCTCCTAGAGGGTCCCATCACTGTCATCTCTTTATAAGGTTGATATGTAAGTGTGTATGGCTTCCTTTAGCCTAAAAACTAGCCTTGTAACAGTGACAGGCAGAAAAGGTCTCTAACCCTGTGAATGCCTCCTTGCAGCTGGAGCCAATCATGAAGATATGAACCTAAGGCTGCAGCTCAGATGATAGACTGCCTACCATGGGTCAAGCCCTTGGTTCAGTCTCCAGCACCGCATAAACAGAGCATGGTGGTGCATGCCTGTAATAACAGAACTGTAATCCCAGAACTCCCGAAGTGGAGGCAGGCTGATTAGAAATCTAAGATCTTTAATCCCAGCACTTGGGAGGCCAGCCTGGTCTACATATCAAGCTCCAGGCCATTCAAACCTACACAGTGAGACCCTGTCTCAAAAAGCCATGTCTGCCCCCAGGGACAGGGCCTGGGAGGGCTGTTCTTAGTCCCAGGATTCACCATGCATGTGTTCACATGTACACATGCTCACATTTCTGTTCACATGTACACAATGCAGATGTGATTGGCAGTAGGCATCTAATCAGATACCTTAGCCAGAAAGCTTGTGGTCCCTGGAAGCAGAGGTGTGGAACTCTGTAGCTGAGGTGGGCCTACCAGTGGAGAGCCAAGGGAGGGCTGCAGGCTTGGTCATCCAAGGCCTGAGGAATAGGAAAGAGTATTCACCCAGGATCTGGCTCCCAGCCTAGGGAGAGACAGGCATGGCAGGGCCACAGACTGAACCTGAGCTCTCTGGCCCTACTGAGTGTGTGAGAGACAAACAGTGGGAGAGCTCTCAGGAGGAACCTAGGACCTACCTGGGAGTTTTAAGGCCTGGAGGGCTCAAGGCCCAACAGGTAGCCCCCTTCCCTTCCTACAGTCAAGTGAGCTGCTCAGTTTACATGTCTGATTTTTCTTTCTTGAAAAGAATACATTTTTGTGGGGTGAAGAGAAAGGGGAAAGAAAGAGGACAGTGAGACAGGGTAGTCCTGCTGACCCCTAACTTCATCGTCCTGCCTCAGTCTCCTAAGTGCTGGGATTATAGGAGTGAACCAAAAGGCCAGGCTAGGAATACATTCTCTTGATGCTTTACCTCTCCAAGCACTGCCCTAATTTCCTCCTTTCTGCACACTTAACCCCTACAAAGTACTATCTATACTTCTGTCTCTGCCTCCAGTTCTCCAAGGCTTCACAGGCCCCAGACTGAGCATTGTCATCCAGGGTATAGGGAGTGGGAGGAGCATTCATCTTTGGATCAGGAGCCAATGGTGCAGTGGAAAAGATACAGTCAGGCAACAGACTTGAGGCTGAGCTCACTAGCCCTGCTAAGCAGGCTGAGGGGCACATAATAGGAAGAACCCTCAGGAGGAACTCAGGACCCCCCCCCCCAGTGAATATACCAACCTACAGACATCCTAGGGGCTACAAGAAAGAGGTCAACTATCACTGCCTTGTCCCCATGCAGCAGCTCAGAGGGCCCTCCTTCTCCTACACTGTTTCTTCCTGTGCTTCAGTGGTGCCACACTGCCCATGTTAGAGCTGCTGCAAGCTATCCTTCTACTTGAAAATAAAAGGGAGCCACATAACTGGGTCTCCAGACTTCTGGCTGTAAATACTGCTGGTGACTCTTACATTAACCTCCATTCTGCAAGCTCAGATTGGTACACCCTCTGCCTTTATATCCTGACAGAGCCCCACATTTCAAATCAGCACAACAGAATAGTCTCCTGCTCACCCAATCTACTCGCTAGGTGCTACCTTCACCTTCCTGGGCTCAGTCAATGACTCACTCAACTTGGAAGGTACTCATGACAACCATCGATAGTCATCTTCAGTTCTTTCTTCCTCTCAGATTCTAAGATCAATCCTGCATCCCCTTTGTAACTGAAGGGACACTAGAATGCTTCTGGGGACCCATGTAGGTTCCATCAGATGGCTTCAGATGCTGAAGACATACAGAATTATACGTATATGTGTACTTTCTTTTGAGATAGGGTCTCATGTAGCACAAGCTGGCCTCCAATTGACGATGTACCTGAGAAATACCTAGAAATACTTATCATTTTGCCTTTCCTCTTGAGTGTGGGGACTATAGGTATTTGGTACCATGCCTACCTGGTGTATTTGATACTAGGGCTGAGAATCCAGGGTCTCATGCATTCTAGGAAAGCGCTCTACCAATTGAGCTACATCCCTAGCCCTGTATATGTACTTGTGTATACAAATTCAGTTGCTAGACAAAGTATAAGTGTGTGTGTGTGTGTGTGTGTGTGTGTGTTTATCCCTGCTACCTTCAAAGGCCAGGTTGTCTGTCATCTTACACTGTTATCACAGAATCAGCCTTCTTTTGAGGTCCCAGCCAAAAGCTTGTACTCCTCACGGCCACAAGAAAACATCTGTGAGCACTAGAGCCATACTGCTTGCCCCAGCCAGGGACTTACGAGCAGAAGAACTTAGATGGGTCCTAAGTCCCTAAGAATCAAAGCCCAGGTCCTCCCTGGGGCCTACAAGGCACAGCACTATGTGTCCTGAAACCTCTTCCCCTTCCTTCTCTCTCCCACATGCTCTAGCCAGCTACATGGGCTCCCGCTCTGCCCCTAATACATCAAACACAGTCCTAACTTAGGACCTTTACACAGAGTATTCTTGCCTGATCGTTCTTTCTCTGGCCCTTGCCTCATGTCTTTGTAAGCCTGTGGATGCCACTTGGTCAAGAAGACCCTCTCCACAATCCTATTTTAACTACTTTCCCAACCCTCCCCATTCTCTGTCCTAGGCCCCTCCCTCTAAGCCCCCAGCTATTGCAACCCTCATATGTGTCTAGTTTCACTCTTTTCTTTTTTGTGGCTATCTGCGCTATAAGCAGGACTCTTGTTCCCTGTTGTATCTCCAGGCCTAACACAGGGCCTGGTATACATCAAGTGCCAACAAATGTCTGTGGAATAAATAAGCACACCCCAAAGCAGGTGGAAGGGTCTCCCCTGACTACCTTGTCCAAATCAACCTGTAACATACTGGGAGGATGCCCAGGTCACCTCAGGGCACAGGTGAGAATGAGGCAAAACAGGGAACCCAACCCATTTCACCTTTGGGAATGGTTGCTTTAGAGCCAAGAATAATAAGACTGAGGCAGGCTTAACGATGAAGCAGGCACAGTGTTACATGCCTATAATTCCAGGCCTCGGGAGATTGCAGCAAGAGAATTTTGAGTTTAAAGACAGACTGGGCTACATAGTAAACTCAATGTCAGCTTGAATTATATTTTGAGTCCCTGTCTCAATGGACAAACAGTACTGAGGATGCTGCTCAGTTGGTACAGTGCTTGTCTAAATACGCATTAAGCCCTGGGTTCGATCCCTAGCACTGCATTAAACTGAGTGTGGTGGGCATAAAGCCAAGCCTGATGGTATACCCTGAAATTACTCTGGAGATGGAGGCAGAAGATCAGAAGTTCATTATTATCCTTGGTTATATAGTGAGTTTGAAACAGGCCTAAGCTTCATGAGACTCTTAAAAACAAAATAAGCCTGTTGTGGTGGCACATGCCTTTAATCCTAGCATTGGATTGGAAAACTAGTGTAGGCCAGCCAGGGATATACTGTGAGAACCTATCTCAAAACAAACCCACAAAAACAAAACTACAAAACAAACAACACCCCACCACCACCACAATCCACAAACTGATTACTAAGAGAGAGAACAAAAAGAGGCTGTTTAGATGACAAACACCGCTCGCTCGCACACCCGCGCTCGCTAGCGCTCTCTCTCTCTCTCTCTCTCTCTCTCTCTCTTCCTTCCTCCCTCTCCCCTCTTCTCTTTCTGCTGTCACCTTGTCTCTCTCTCCCAATAAAACCTCTTCTACGTGAAAAAAAAGATGGCAAACACCACCTCATACAGCCCATTTTATAGAAAAGGAGACTGAGGTTCAGTTGAGGAATGAGAACCCTGCTATGATCAGGGAAGTGGAAACAAAGCAGGAGTCAGAGCCTGTGTTTATGTGCAGATTTGCCCCCAAACCCCCAATCACATTCACCAAGCAATACATGTCCAGAGCAACTTGCCTGGGAAAATGTCTAGGCAGGATGTGAAGTCAGGTCTCTAAAACAAGGCCTTTCTCTTCCATCTTAGTCTCATGTCTTCCCTGTCATTCTCCTTACATCTCTGTCATACAACTCAGGGGTCCTGGTTCTCCCCCTAGAGGCAGTGAAACCCAGCGCACCTCAGCCTGCCTATTTCCCAGGTTCAAAACACCTGAGCAGTCATCAGGGATAGCCAACAAACTCTGACTCCTCATCAAGATCCACTAGTCTGTGAGACTCCTCAGTTCAGGCTTTTATTCCCCATGCAGACTATCACATGGCCTGGTTCACAAGACATGTAATGACAGGCTTAGCATCCTTCCAAGACTCTCTGGGTACCCAAAATGTCAAATTCTGGGAGAGGGGGCAACATTTGGGATATAAATAAATAAATAATTAAAAATAAAAATAAAAATAAATAATTAAAAATTTTAATAAATAATTAAAAATAAAGGATAGTTGTGGAGCTAGTAGACAAGAGCCTATAATCCAGAGCCAAGAACTTCTAACAACACGGGTTGGGGTATTGACTGACTTCTGAGCCATACAGAAACAAGCTGAACTGCGGGAATCTCTCTCCACAGCATCTGCCCTTCGCTTCCTTCTCTCAGGAGCTGCCACAGCCAGAACTTTGTTGCTCATTCTCATGCCCACAGAAGTAACCTGGAAAATGTGCCCTGCTCAGGCGGCCTCTCACACCCTCGCTGTCTTCTCAGTCCTGCCTCTGTTGCACAGCCTCAGGGACCCTCAGCCACAGCACCTGCACTACGACCAGGACGGGACCTGGAGCCAAGCTCACGCCCAAATGACTCAGGGCCACCCCAGGGACAGACGCAAATGTCAATAATCCCACAGCAGTCAGGGCTACTCAACCCTGGAGACCAAATCCCCAGTCCAAGGTTACACACTTAGAACAAGAATGCACAGACCAGGCTGAGAGTCAATAGACCATGCCCAGGGGAACAGCAGGAAGGCGAGGCTGCTCGGGCCATCCCTGGCACAAGGTGCCCAGTATACCAGAGTGGTGACTGGACTGGCTCTACATGTAGAATGGGTGTGAAATGTCATTGTCAAGAAAACAAGTGATCAGTTGTCTTGGGAAAATAATGGGCCCTTCAGGACACAGCCCCCAGCATTTCCAAAGAAGTTGGTGGCTTTGCTGGCTGGGAAACGGTCCCCCTGGATATGTCATTTGGCTGCTTGAACAGGCAAGTCCAGTTGGCAAAAACAAAGATCTGACACCTCTCAGGAGCCCTGGATGCTCTGGCCTGTCCTGACAGGACAGCAGCCCTGGAGACCCACTGTAGGAAAGGTGTACTCTATGAAGTGGCTCGAACTAGCCCAGGCACTAGCACAGGGGAGGATTCTTGCCTTCATCTCTGAGGCTAGCGAGTCCCTAGCACAGCAGGCCCCGCAGACAAGCTGCCTAGTCTGATGTACTTGGCAGAGGATTACAAATTTTAGGGCTAGCCCTGTCCCTGGTGTCCTTTCTATGTCCTTGGGCAGGGGTGGGTACAACTTAAAATAACAGAATTCCTGTGCTTCCTACAGGATCTATGTCCTTGAAGACTGGGTGGGCACTAATGGCTGGGAACTCTGGAGCTTGGATGGTCAAAGTGCAATAACCCTAAGTCAGTGTTCCTCAGAGAAATCACAGCTATCCCTGGGGATCCACCAGTAGGTTAGGAAAATGGCCAGTGGCTGACAGGAGAAAATGGTGGGAGAAGAAATGTGAGGATCTATAATTAGGTACAAATAAACAACCTCACTCCTGGGGCTGAAGAAACTATTTATGGAGGAAAACAAATGGCATGTGGCCACCCACTCTTGAGACCTCTTGGCCCCAGCCTTAAGGACAAAGGGGCCAAAGTGTGATGTGGCTGCCAAAAACTGTTTGTGTATGAGCCAAGCACTGTCTCAAGCACAGACTTGTGGCCCTCCATGTCAAAGAAATGTGACCAAAGCCTAGGATAAGGAGGTAGAGACAGACAAAGTTGGTGGATCCAGCCCTAGGGTTTGGGGGTGGGGCAAGGCTCCAGACTACTATACTTCCTGAGTTCCTACGGGTGGCAAAGAGAGCCACAAAGTGACAAAATCAGCCCCTGTAAACACTTTTAGTGCAACCATAGATTTTTTTTTCCTTGAGACAAGGTCTTGCTACATAGCATAGGTTGACCTTGAATTTATCTTCTTGCCACTGAATATAAGATGACTCTCCAAGGCTGACCAGGTCACCACCATTGTTATAATGGCTGACCTGCCCTAAGCCTGAGCCTCTGAAGGCTGTGAGTCTCAAAAGGGACTGGCAGGTGCAGTGTATTCACATTCTGAGGGATTTGCCATATACAGGCAAGTGAAGATAGTGGCCTGTCTGCTGCTAGCTCTCTTCCCTTTTCGTTTCCTAGCACTCCTTTTTCTAATTTAATGGTTTAAAGTCTGAATGGAAAGGACAAATGTTAATCCTCAGATGAGATGGAAGGAATGGAGAGGACACCTAGGGTAAGCACAGACAGAATGCTAACCTTGGGGGTTAGGCAGCTACTGTGACTTACTGAAGAAGGTACCTGCCAGACCAGGAAAGGAGGCCAGTGGGGGAGGGCAGTCGGGGCAGGCGGCCACTCCCCCACTGCCAGCTGCTGCAGGAGCTGATTGGTGCTTCCAGGAAGTGAGTTCTGGAGACAAGTACCAGTAATGGCAAAGGAGTTCCATTGCCCCTGACCTAGTAACTGCTCTTCTGGGAACGCACATCAAGGAACTAGCCCACAGGGCAAAGAGAGGACTAGGGCACACATTCAATGCCAGGCTATTTATAACAGTAAAAAGCCGAAAACAAGCAGGGAATGATCACAGATGCCTGGATGTGCTGACTGGAAGAGAACAGATCCCCTGCCCTGCCTAGAAGCTTCCTCTGGGTGGTCTGAGTGGGGACAGGCCCCTAACAGAGCAGGATTTGAATCTGTCCCACCCATCACCAGAGAGCCTTTCAAATCTCTGGTCTCCAAAACCTTTCCAAAACGTACTCTGCCTCTAAAGTGATACCCGGAATCTAACACCTGCTAATTGGTCTCACATCTGGATAGAGCCCACTCCCAGCCCATGGTGCTGTGTGGTAATCATATCTTTGCAGAAATCTGTCTGGCTCCATCTCAGGAGCCTTTTGCCCCAAGGATACCCCAGTACCTCCACAGTCCCAAGATGCCAAGGCTAGCTTTGAGGACCAGGACACACTCCCAGAAGGGCAAAGGTATGTCCCCTGAGGATCCAGGAGTTAGCTCTCAAAATCATTCACTATCAATCAGGGAGTCCAGCATGAATGGTTAGAGGACCCAAAAGCTCAGTTTGGCATAGAAGGTGTCACAATGCCAGAGATCCCTAAATATGCTCATCAGAAAATGAGGAACCCCAATGACACGGACAGAGGCTCACTAAGTAGGAAAGCTCTTCCTGTAATTGGATACATATGTGTTGAAGGAAGGAGGTATAACAACTGTCTTTTCCATATCTAAGCTTCAATCTTTGCCCCTAAACTTAACCTCTAAGTGGTAAGATCTGTCTTGGGCTCAACCTTGCTCCACCCTTAGGAACCTGCCTTTCTGAACTTGTTTCCCCCCCCCGCCCCCCCCACTTTTTTTTTTAAAGACATACTATGGATGTGTAACCTAAGTTAACTTTTAAAAAATTTAAAAGAAGCCGGGCGTGGTGGCACATGCCTTTAATCCCAGCACTTGGGAGGCAGAGGCAGGCGGATCTGTGAGTTCGAGGCCAGCCTGGTCTACAAAGTGAGTGCCAGGACTACACAGAGAAACCCTGTCTCGAAAAAAAAAAAAAAAAATACAAGAAAAATCTCATTCTGTTGACTTGCCACTCCCACCTCACCCGTTTATGTAGACCAGGCTTGCCTTGAACTCATGGAGCTCTGTCTGTCTCTGCTTCCTGAAGCTGGGATTAAAGGTGTGTGACACCACACTCTGCTAAATTACACGATTTTTTTTCGGTTTATCTCTATATGTGATGTGGAGTACCTGTGACGGGCAGAAGACAATTTGCAGACTCTCTTCCACCATGAAGGTCCCAAGATTGAACTCAGGTCATCAGGCCTGGCAGTGTACACAAATACCTACGCTACCTCACCATCCCAGATTGGCTCTGAACTGCAAAGAAATCCTGTCTTAAGTCAGGGTTTCTATTCCTGCACAAACATCATGACCAAGAAGCAAGCTGGGGAGGAAAGAGTTTGTTCGGCTTACACTTCCATACTGCTGTTCATCACCCAAGGAAGTCAGGACTGGAACTCAAGCAGGTCAGAAAGCAGGAGCTGGTGCAGAGGCCATGGAGGGATGTTCTTTACTGGCTTGCTTTCCCCTGGCTTGCTCAGCCTGCTCTCTGATAAAACCCAAGGCTGCCAGCCCAGAGATGGTCCTACTTACAAGGGGCCTTTCCTCCTTGATCACTAATTGAGAAAATGTCTTACGGTTGGATCTTATGGAGGCATTTCCTCAACTGAAGCTCCTTTCTCTGTGGTAACTCCAGCTGTGTCAAGTTGACACAAAACTAGCCAGTACATCCTCCTACCTCCAACTCTGAGTACTGGGATTGCAGGTGTGCACCACTACTGGCCTGTTTCCTGGATAATATGGGCTGTATAAACTAATAAGGAGGAGTAAAAGGGACCATTATTAAAAAGTTTCAGAATAGTACAGGTACTGCATTTAACGTTGTCCATGTGTGGTTTTTCTTTTTTTCCTTTGAGAAAGGGTTCCAGTAATCCAGCCTGGCCTCTGCACTTTTGATCTTCCTACCTCTGCCTCCCAAGTGTTGCGACTACAGGCCTGCACCATCACCAAGGCGGTGTTAGTGATAAAATCCAGGGCTTTGAGCATGCTGCTGCTAGGAATGCTACCAACTGAATCACTTCTCCATGAATATCAAGAGTTTGAACTAGTCGACAGACAGGCCCCAATCTACCCAATTCCAAAGCACCATAATATAGGGTTCCTGCACATGATCCAGGCTCCACTCCAAGGTAGGCCCCGGGTGTGTCAGTCAGTCCTAGAAGGCTCACACCAATCAGGCTTTGTGGGCACGCCCACAACCTTCTCCTTCGCCTTAACACCAGCTACAATCCTGCTTTCAACGCAGTCCGCCCGCCAAACCCAGGAAAGCCCCGCCCCTCGGGACGCCCCGCCCCAACGGCCTCTCCTACCACCTCGGGCCCCACCCCCCCAAGGCCCCGGCCCCGCCCCGGCGCATCCGGGGTCCGTAGGCCTCGCCGAGCCTCCCTTTCCTCACCACTGCGTACTAGGGCCCGAAGCCTAGCGAACTCCACTTGCCCCGGCTTCCTCCGACTCCCAGCCCGGATAGGCCCCGTTGAAGTCCGGGCCTCCACCCTGAGCTCTCTGTTCCTGTAGCACGGCTTCGGCCCTCCAGTCGCTACCGCCACCTCGCCTGTCTGTACCCCACAAGGCGCACCTTTGAATAGGTAATCGTACTCGTCGTCCCGGGTCCCCATTGTCCTGGCGCTTCCGGCGGGATCGGCGACTCCGCAGCCCCACCACAAACACCCGTCGGGGGCGGAACCGGCGCCGCGTAGAGCGGCGGTCTAAAGGCCAGTCAACGGTGAAAGCGGTAGTGACAGGCACCTGGACAAGCCAATCAGGCTGAGAAACCGAGCTCGGGGGGTAGGAGCCTCCTGGGATCCACCCTTCTAGCCCTCGGTCTCCCGGAGAAAGGCGGAAGGAATGCGGACCTTTTTGAAATGACAGATTCAGCAGCCTATCAAAAGCAGATGGGGGAAGGCGGGACGGAACACTTGAACAATGAAGTGGATTGACAGAGTGCGTAACCAATGAGAGACTGAACTCAGACTGGGCCTTCCAGCGAACCTGTAGGGGAAGGGAAATTGAGCTACCTCTAGGTGACGTTACGGACTTTAACGTCCTGATGACATCATAGATCAGTGGGTCTCCTCCGACCTCTTATTCTAGCCCCATAAATGACCATTTCCGGGCGTATGTTCGTTGATTGGGGGTGCCTTCTCTGGGTTGCAGTTCCCCAGTTCTTTGTTTAAATACAAAGCTTATGTCAGTACCTCCAAAACAAATGGGGATCCTAGGCTTTTTTATTTGTTCCTCTTCTCAAAAAGTTCTCTTGTTTTCTGCTTTCACCATTACTCATATTTTTTCTTTTCTTTTTTTAAGACAGGTTTTTCACTATGAAACCCTAGCTAGACTGGAATTGGTGATATGGATCAGACTATACCTGTCTGATTTTCTTTTTTCTTTATTGTTTTTTTTTTTTTTTTTTTTTTTTTTTTTTTTTTTTTTTGTGACAGGGTCGCACCATGTAGCCCTGGCCATCTGGAACTTGCCCTGTATAGACCAGGCTGGCCTTGAACACAGAGAGCTGCCTGTCTCTGCCTCCCAAGTGCTGGGATTAGAGGCATTGGCCACCACCACCCAGCTTGATTTTGTTTGTTTGCTTGTTTGTTTGTTTGTTTGTTTGTTTGTTGAGACGAGGCCTCAAGTTACCCTGACTAGCTTCATATTGAAGAGGGAGTAGAGATAGAGAAAGGGAGAGAGAGTGGCAAGGAGGGGGGTGGAGAGAGAAGAGGAGAGGCCGGCCAGGGAGAAGGGGCAGAGTGTAGGATAAGAGAGGAGGGGGGCAAACAGCCCCTTTTCTAGTGAGTTAGTCATACCTAGCTATTGCCAGGTAACTGGGAGCCTAGAAGGAATGATAACAATACATATTTACTTTGAACTAACTTCTTTTTTTCTTGTTCTGTTTTATTTGGAGCACAGGGTCTCCCTGCCTAGAACCTGATATTTAACACTGAGAGATCCACCTGGCTCTGCGCCGCTAAACACGCCACCTCGTGCTAGCCAACTTTGAACTTATGATTCTCTTGTACACTGGTAACTTGGAAGTTACCTCTCGGGGGCTGGAGAGATGGCTCAGTGGTTAAGAGACTGACTGCTCTTCCAGAGGTCCTGAGTTCAATTCCAAGCACATGGTGGCTCACAACCATCTGTAATGGGATCTGATGCCCTCTTCTGGTTTGTCTGAAGACAGATACAGTGTACTCGTCACATATATAAAATAAATAAATAAAATCTTTTTTTAAAAATTTACCTCTCTGATTTCATTTTCTTTCTCTGCTTGTGTATTCCTGAGATTATGTGGCTCATTTGGGCCATGAAGTCTTTGTTTAACAGATATTAAGAGATTGGGAGAATAGTAAGGAACAGCAATGCAGCTTAATTTTATTTATGTGTATGTGTGTTATGTTTGCATGTTGTGCACTATGTGTTTGCAGTGCCCATAGAGGTCAGAGATGATGTTGGATCCTTAACTGGAGTAATAGACAGTTGTGATCCACCATGTGGGCACTGGGAATCAAACCTGGGTCTTCTGTAAGAGCAGCCAATGATCTTAACCACTGAGAAATCTCTCAAGCTGGAAGCTAAATTAATTAGAATGCAAAGGCTTGATTTCAATCCCTAGCACTGAAGTGGGGGAAAAGTTATTACTGGCACTATAACAGGTATTTAGAAGCTGCTTTGGGGCTGAAAATGGGGCTCAAATGAGAGTTCTTAGTATGCACATAAACTGGGTGTGGTGGCATATGCCATTAGGAGAGTTGAGTCCAAGGTCATCTCCTGCCACATATGGAGTTTGAGGCCCTTACTAAAACAAACAAAAATAAGAGGCTAGAGAGATAACTCATCCACTAAGATCACATTCTGTTCTTATAGAAGACCCAGGTTTGATTCTCAGTACCAACATGGTGGCTTACAACCATCTGTAACCACAGTTTCAGGGGATCTGAAACCTTAGGGTCCTGTATTCATGTTTCTTTTTCTTTTCTTTCTCTCTCTCTCTCTCTCTCTCTCTCTTTCTTTCTTTCTTTCTTTCTTTTTTTGCTTTGTTTTGGTTTGGTTTTGGTTTGTTTTGGTTTTTGGTTTTTTGAGACAGGGTTTTTCTGTGTAGCCCTGGCTGTCCTGGAACTCACACTGTAGACCAGGCTGTCCTGGAACTCAGAAATCCTCTGCCTCCTGAGTGCTGGGATTGAAGGCGTGCGCCACCACGCCCGGGTTCATCCTTTTTTTCTTAAGTTTTTTTTTTTTTTTGGAGACAGGGTCTCTCTGTGTAGTCTTGCCAGTCCTAGAACTCACTATTGAGTCAAGATTAGTCTTGAACTCACAGAAATCTGTGTGACTCTGCCTCAGTAGTGCTGAGGTCAAAGATGTGTGTCTCTATACCAAGCTAAAGCATATGTTGAAGCAATAGGGTGATAAATTCTATATAGGGAATGATGCAGGGTAAGAGGGAAATGTTACATTGGAAACTGGTGCTATAACTGGAGTCGGGGGGAAAACCCAGCCTCTGGCAGCTGAACAAGGTCTTAGTTAGGGTTTTGCTGCTGTGAACAGACACCATGACCAAGGCAAGTCTTATAAAAACAACATTTAATTGGGGCTGGCTTACAAGTTCAGAGGTTCAGTCCATTATCATCAAGGTGGGAGCATGGCAGCATTCAGGCAGGCATGGTGCAGGAGGAGCTGAGAGTTCTATGTCTTCATCCAAAGGCTGCTAGTGGAAGACTGACTCCTAGGCAACTAGGGTGAGGATCCTCACACCCACAGAGGCACACCTACTCCAACCAGGTCACACCTCCAAATGGTGCCACTCCCTGGCACAAGAATATACAAACCATCACAAGTAAGGCTAGCCTAGTTAGCCCAATATGCCAATTAAAGAGATAGATAAAAAGAGTGTTTGCTTAACAAGAACAAAATCCTGGATTCTATAAACAGAACCACAAGTGTGTGTGTGTGCATATATAGTGTATGGCAATCTCTAGGCTAGCAGGAGCCACATGAGACCCTTTCAGAAGATGATGCAGGCATGTCTCTGTGACCTCAAGGCCATCCTGGTCTTTATAGTCAGTTCCAGAACTACATAAACTATGAAGACAGACAGACACAGAGACACAGTGAGAAAGTTTATTTTTACTTTGTGTTCTTTTTAAATATACAAAATGGTATTTTGGTATACAAATGCGTTTAAGACCTGTAGTTAATTTTTGTGTGTGTAGCAAAGTGTCTGATATCTAAGGAAAGCTGTGGCATACGTTGCAAATGTATTGCTGTCTTTCAGAATGTTACGAACACAAAATATGCATCACTTTCTTGATCTAGTTACTTTTTGTTTTCTCTTTCTAGTGACTAGGACCAAACCTAGAGCCTATATGCAAGTGCTTAGTGACTGAGTCACACACACAACCAGCCCTCACTTAAACTTTTGTAGTCACTAACAGAATTATCAGTACCAAGAGGGCAGGGGACTGTGTGCACAATGTTTCTGTACTCTTGTACTGAGCATCTGTTGAGTGAAGAATAACATAACTGCAGAGTTCACATGGTAGTTAAATAATACTTGTTTCTATTCTGGGTTTGGGGAATCCTGACTTTTTTCCACTTGTCACCCTTGACTACCTCATTCTGTCCCTCATCCTCCTGCATTCCTCAGCTAATCTTGGTTATTGACTTTACATATTCAAGAAAACTAAACTACAGTTGAGGAATTATCTCCACCAGATTAGCCTATGGACATGTCTATGGACATTTTCTTGACTGCTAATAATTGAAATAGGAGAACCTAACCTATTTCAGTTAGTACTACCCCTAAGCAGGTAGGCCTTGACTGTAAGAAACATAGTTGTACATGAGTGTACTGGCTAGTTTTGTGTCAACTTGACACAGCTGTAGTTATCACAGAGAAAGGAGCTTCAGTTGAGGAAATGCCTCCATGAGATCCAACCGTAAGGCATTTTCTCAATTAGTGATCAAGGGGGAAAGGCCCCTTGTGAGTGGTACCATCTCTGGGCTGATAGTCTTGAGTTCTATAAGAGAGCAGGCTGAGCAAGCCAGGGGAAGCAAGCCAGTAAGGAACATCCCTCCATGGCCTCTGCATCAGCTCCTGCTTCCTGACCTGCTTGAGTTCCAGTCCTGACTTCCTTGGTGATGAACAGCAGTGTGGAAGTGTAAGCCGAATAAACCTTTTCCTCCCCAACTTGCTTCTTGGTCATGATGTTTGTGCAGGAATAGAGACCCTGACTAAGACAATGAGCCTAGAAACAAGCTACTATGCAGTGTTCCTCTGTGGTCTCTGCTTTAGTTCCTGCTTTCAGATTCCTGTCTTGAGTTCCAGCCTTGGCTTCTCTTGGTGGACTGTAACCTGTAAGCCAAATAAATCTTTTCCTTGTTGGCTTGCTTTTGTTCAGCATTTTATCACAGCAACAGAGAAATAAACTAAAATATTCTGGTTCTAATTGCTTCTCACCAACTTCATACTACCATTTAATCATGACCCTCATCACTAGACTGGGCAGTTTCTTCCTCTTTGCTCTCCCTCCTTTGCCCTCATCACTCACAGGCCACTGTTTTACCTAAAGCCACCAGAAAGAGTAGTTATTTATTTATTTAGCATCTCAGGTAGACCTAGTTGACCTTGAACTCACTATGTATCAGGGATGATGTTAAACAGGTCTTCTTGCTTCTTATTTCCAAGTGCTAAGGATAACAGGCACATATCTATCACCTCTTCTGTCTCAGAGGGAGTTTTAAAAACAAGTGAGATCATGTTAATTGTTTAATTAAAAACCTTTTAGAAAAATATTAGGAAGATAAAGACAAGAAACACCTTTTAATCCAACCTTCAGTAAACACTAAGTGCCTACTATGTGCTGGCAATTCAACACTGAAAGAGACAGTCTCAATAATCTCATGGCAGGTAGAATCTGGCAGCAAAGAGTTAAACAAAAGGAAACCTCTCATGATGGTGCATGGCAATAATCCAGCTACTATGGAAGCTGAGGCAGGAGGATCAAAGGAAACTTGAGACCATAGCCAGTTCTAGACCACACAAGTTTCCATAATCTTGCTGTTCTGAAGTTCAAACAAGACCTTGTTCCAACCATCTAGGCGTGGTACTACATACCTATGATCCCAACACTTGAGAGGCAGAGGCCAGAGGCTATCCAGTTCAAAGTCATCCTTGACAAAATTGTAAATTTGGAGCCAGCCTGGGTTATACCACACCACATCTCAAATGATGATAATAAACCAGTGAACAGGGCCGGCAAGATGGCTTAGTAAGTAAAGTGCTGGCCTCTGGTGGTCTAAATTCAATCACTGGAGCCTAAGTAAAAGTGGAAGGAGAGAACTCAATCGAGAAAGTTGTCCTCTGACCCCCATGCACACCACTGCACGTGTTGCCCACCAAACAACCCTACAGAGAACAAACTAACAAAAAGAAAACATGAAACAACTAAAGCCACTAATGCCATCCTGAGTCCACTGCTTTGAGTTTCATCTAATCTAACACCATTAATGTTATGACTTGGGCCAGGTGGTGGGTGGTACATGCCTTTAATTCTAGCACTTAGGAGGCAGAAGCAAGTGGATATCTTGAGTTCGAGCCAAACCTGGTCTACAGAGGGAGTTCCAGGATAGCCAAGGCTACACAGAAATACCCTTTCTGGAAAAACCAAACAACAAGAAAACAAAACAAAACAAAACAAAAACACGCACACAATGTAGTACGTTGGAGGTTAAACTCTAACACATTGAGTGTTTGTTTGGCTTGGTTTTGGTTTTGCACGAAATGGACTAGCCTTGTACTCCTGATCCTCCTGCCTCTTCCAACACAACTATAACCAGATTTTTTTTTTTTTTTTTTTTTTGGTTTTTCGAGACAGGGTTTCTCTGTGTAGCCCTGGCTGTCCTGGAACTCACTTTGTAGACCAGGCTGGTCTCGAACTCAGAAATCCGCCTGCCTCTGCCTCCCAAGGGCTGGGATTGAAGGTGTGCGCCACCACGCCCGGTTTATAACCAGATTTTGAGGCAGAAGGCACTGCTCTTGAAGTTTCAACCAGTCAGGCTCAACCATCTTAATACTCTAATTAAAGGCATAAATAATGGTTGAAAGAAGAAAAAGGAGACTTATTTAATTAGTCACCATGGAGAGAGGGAACCTCAAAAAGGGTTAAATGACCACAAGTTTCTTTTTTTAGGATACTGATATGAACTTTTGGTTTTAGATAGAGGAAGAATTAGGGCAAGGGCAAGATGTGTGCATAATTAAGTAGCTTTCGTCTAGAAATGGTCCCAGCTCCTCCTCTCTGGTGGCTGCTAAGATATCAGTCTGTTAAACTATAATCCATTGATAGTGTCTCTTAGCATTGTCGCTAGCTATGGAGGGGACTGATCTGGTTTCCTACAGGATGATCTGCTCCAGTGGGCAGCCTTCCCCACATAGAAAACAGCTCTCATCTTTGGGATGCTCTATCTACCCTGGGAAGCTCCAGTCTTCAAGATAAACTGTAGGTCGTGAGCTGAAATTCCCAGGAAAACGCCACACCTGAATTAAGGATTCTATGAGACCAATTGATTGACTACGATTCAGCATTGCAGACAGTTGACATGCTGCAGGTCCAGCCAGGTTTAGTGCAGCATACATTTAAATTCAGCACTAGGGAGGCATAGGTAGGCATATCTTTGAGTTTGAGACTAGCCTGATCTACAGAGTGAGATCCAGGATAGCCAGGGCTTAGGAAAACACTCTTTCTCAATACACACATATACACGCACACACAAATATTGTGGGTCAATTGCCAAACTATGCAACTTTAGCCTTGTTTAAATTAAAAAAAATGTGTATGAGTACTTTGCCTACATGTATATATGTGTACCACAGGCTTATAGCCAGAAGAAGCCATCAAAAGTCCTGGAAGTGCAGTTACAAATGGCTTTGAGCTACCCTGTGAATGCTGAGAACTGAACCCAGATACTCTGTAAGAGCAGCAAATGCTCTTAAGCACTGAGCTATCTCTCTGGCCTCTCTTTAGCCCTCATAATAGCCAGTCATAGTCTGGCAAGATAGGTCATATAGTAACAATGATGCTGCACAATGCCTGTAGAGTAGACTTTTTAAAAAGTTTTTTATTGGCTAATGTGATGGTGCATGCCTTTACTCCTAGCACTTGGGAGACAGAGGCAAGAGGATCTCTGTGAATTTGAGGCTTTATCTACATAGTGAATTCCAGGACAGCCAGAACTATGTAGAGAGACCATCTCTCATATATACAAACAAACAAACAAACAAATAAGTAAGTAAGTAAATAGTTAACTAACTCAGGGGGCTGGAGAGATGGCTCAGTGGTTAAGAGCACTGACTGCTCTTCCAGACGTCCTAAGTTCAATTCCCAGCAACCACATGGTGGTTTACAACCATCTATAATGAAATCCAATGCCCTCTTCTGGTGTGTCTGCCCTTTTCTGGTGTGTCTGAGGGCAGCTACAGTGTACTCATAAACAAATAAGTAAGTAAAAATCTTTTAAAAAAAAACCCAAAAAACAAAAAACAAAAAACTCCACTCATGGGGCTAGAAAGATGACTTAGTGTTAAGAACACTGGCTGCTTTTCCAGAAGACTCAGGCTCATTCCCAGAATCCACATAGCAGCTCACAGTTATCTGTAACTCCAGCTCTAGGAGATTTAATGTCCTATCCTGTCCTTCTCAGGCACTGCACACGCATGGTGCACAGATACACATGCAGGCAAAACACCCAAACACAGAGAATAATTTTTTTTTAAATCTACTCATTTTCTACCTTGGTGTCTTTTGGCATGTATCAATTAGTAACTAGCTTTTATGTAGCCCCCCCCTCCCAAATCCCAGTATACCATCAGATAGTATTAAAAATACTATAATAAAGATTTCCCCATTTTTGCTGTAACCTGCCTACCTGATGTTCCCACAGTTGTGTTTGAAAAATGCCTGTACTTATGACTTTCTTTTGCTCTATGACTATAAAAAAAATTACAAAATGGTTACCATTTTTGGACCATGGTAACCAGGGTAAGCTGAATGCAAGCTTCAAGGTCACAGTCACTTATCGTTGGCTACAGAATGAACTGTCTCTTATTCCATCTGAGGTGCGAGCTGTGTTTACAAAGTTTCAGGACAATGACTCTGTGCCTTTAGCCTTTAAACAGAAAACAGTGTAGTAGAGATTTCACATAGGCTCAGACATAAATCAAAGGCAGAGAGGCCCGGTGTTTATCTTGCGTTTAGTTCCTCTGTGAGAAGTCAATGGTATTTTTTCTTTTAAAATATTTTTATTTTTATTTATTACAGTGTGTGTGTGTGTGTGTGTGTGTGTGTGTGTGTGTGTGTGTGTGTAGGGCAACCTGCATGAGTTGGTTCTGTCATTCCACCCACTGTGTAGATTCTCAGAATTGAACTCAGTTCCTCAGGCTTGGTGGCGAGTGCCTTTATTGTTGGACCATCTCAAAAAAACCTCAGTGGTTGTCTTCTCTTTTCTTTTTAAGCAAAAGCAGGTTAATTTTTTTTAAGTTATTGTAGCTAAGTGGTAATGGCATAAACCTTTAATTCCCGTACTTTAAAACGGGAGAGGCAGAGGCAGGCAGAGCTCTGTGAGTTCCAGGCCAGCCAAGGTTATACAGAGAAATCCTATCTTGAAAAACAAAAACAAAGAACAAAAACAACAACAAACTTATTGCATTTATTTATTTGTTAATGTGTATAAGTGTGTGCCTATATATGAAGGTCAGAGAACAACTGGTAGCAGTCCTCTTCTTCCACCATGTAGGTCTTCCAGATCAAACTCAGGTTCTCAGAGATGGCAGAAAGACGCCTTTACTGCCTAAGCCATTTGGCTAGTGCATCAAAAGCAGTTCCTTTCTTTCTTTCTCTCTTTCTTTCTTTCTTTCTTTCTTTCTTTCTTTCTTTCTTTCTTTCTTTTTTCTTTCTTCTTTCTTTCTTCTTTCTTTCTTTCTTTCTTTCTTTCTTCTTTCTTTCTTTCTTCTTTCTTCCTTTCTTTCTCTCTTTCTTCCTTTCTTTCTCTCTTTCTTTTTTTAAGATTTATTTATTTATTTTTATGTATATGACTACACTGTAGTTGTGAGCCTTCATGTGGTTGTTGGGAATTGAATTTAGGACCTCTACTCACTCCAGTCGGTCCTGCTCACTCAGTCCCTGCTCGCTCTGGCTCAAAGATTTATTTATTATTTTAAATAAGTACACTGTAGCTGTCTTCAGACAACACCAGAAGAGGGAGTCAGATCTCATTACTGGTGGTTGTGAGCCACCATGTGGTTGCTGGGATTTGAACTCAGGACCTTTGGAAGAGCAGTCAGCGCTCTTACCCACTGAGCCATCTTGCCAGCCCCAAAAGCAGTTTCTAAGTGCCCATTACAGCATGAGCTTTGTGCAGACATATTCAAACTGTAGCAGTGGAAGCTGGGGGCTTGGCTCCATTGGTAGAGTACTTGCCTAACATGTACAATGCCCTGGATTCCATCTCTACGGACTGTGCATAAACTCAGCATGATGGTGCATGCTTTTCACCCTGGTACTCAGGAGGTAGAAGGGGGAGGATCAGGAGTTCAAAGTCAACCTTGACTACACAGCAAGTCTGAGAACCATTTGAGACCCTGACTCAAAAAAAAAAAAATGACATTCTGCTTCTTTTTTTTCTTTTCTTTTCTTTTTTTTTTTTTTTTCTTTCTTGAGACAGTGTTTCTCTATAACCTTGGCTGTCCTGGAACTCACTCTGTAGAAAGGGCTGGCCTCGAACTCAGAAATCCTCCTGTCTCTGCCTCTCAAGTGCTGGGATTAAAGGCATGGGCTACCACTGCCCAGCTGACATTCTGTTTCTAAAATGAGTCTGTTATGGAAATGATCGAGGTGGTAAGATACTTGCCCTTCAAGCAAGCATGAGGAGCTGAGTCTAAATCTCCAGCAGTCCATTTAAAAAGCTGAGGTGGGGGCTGGACAGATGGCTCAGTGGTTAAGATTGCCAGTTGGTTGCTCTTGCAGAGTTCCTGAGTTCAATTTCCAGCATTCACATGGTGGCTTACAACCATCTGTAATGGGATCTGAAGCTCGTTTCTGATGTGCATAAAGATAGCATACTACATTAAATTAAAAAAAAAAAAGGCTGAGAATCTGAGGTGGCAGCAACCATCACTGGGGAAGAGCAAGGTCCCTAATACATGCTGGCCAGCCAGTCTGTCTTAATCTATGAGCCCCTGGTTCAATGAAACATCCTACCTCAAAAAATAAATCAGAGCCAGGTGATGGTGGCGCACGCCTTTAATCCTAGCACTCAGGAGGCAGAGGCAGGCGGATTTCTGAGTTAGAGGCCAGCCTGGTCTACAAAGTGAGTTCCGGGACAGCCAGGGCTATTTATACAGAGAAACCCTGTCTCGAAAAACCAAACCAAAACAAACAAACAAACAAATAAATAAGAGAATAATTAAAGACACCACTATTGACTTAAGTGGAAACTTGTAGTTTCTTTGGAAAGTGAGTTATGTCAAATGATGGTTTGCTGGGGCACACAGGTGAAAGGATGTCTTGCTAAAGCAGGCACATGAAAGACTGTCTTCCAGAAGCAGAAACCGGTGAAAGGTTGTTTTGATATAGGAAGCGTGTGAAAGGACCAGTGATGAAGGAGTATAAATATGACTCCACAGACAGTGGGAGACAAGCACTGACCACTGGTTTCGTTTGTTCCACTTCTCTATTCTTCACTAGCGACTCACATGTATTGGTTCATCTTGCATAGCATTGCTGAGCTCAACGTGAGGTAAGAAAGTCCAACACAGAACAACTTGTGAGGTTCCTGAGGCAGCTTGCCTTTTCAGTGGCCTTGGGTCAGGCCAGATGGCGAGCCTGGCAGTTTCTTCAGGATTGAACTACAGCTGCTGGTTCAAGTATGGTGTCTGCCTGCCTAGAGGACTGGTCTGCAGATGAACAGTCGTATTTGGTGTTTGCTACAGGACTGAACTGCTGCCAAAGAAGGTTGCGCTTGCCCCCAAAGAACTACTGCTGAACAGGTCCACCTCCCCCATATCCTAACAACTTTTCTCTTCTACTACCTCTGCTGGGTGGTGGGCTAGAGGAGAGGTCGAACCCTTATTAAAAGTAAGTTGCAAAAAAAATGTATGCCTACAATTGGCCTCTAGCCTTCACATGCACAGTGTGTATCAACCCACCCTGTATCAAACGCATACACATGAACTCATATACACACATATTTTATGAATGGAACTACATTTTGAAAAAGTACCCCCCTTCAGTTTTGGGGGATGGAACCAAATGCTGCCTTAATGAATATGAGGTAGGTACAGTGCTCTACAACTAAGATACAGCCCCAACCTATCATTTTGGTGGCTTGTTGTTTTGACTTGGTTATGGCTTTTGAGATAGGGTCCCACTGTATCTCAGGCTGGCCTGGAACTGACTGTGTAGTTGAGCTTGGCTTCAAATTTGTGAGTCTGCTGCCTCAGCTTCCCAAGAAGCGAATGTGTGTCACGGCATCTGCGTTGTGTGAACTGGGCAGGCGCTCTGCCTTGAACCAATTCCCTTCCCTTCAGAGTGATGGTGTTTTTTTTTCCTTTTGGTTTTCATTCTCTCTCTCTCTCTCTCTCTCTCTCTCTCTCTCTCTCTCTCTCTCTCTCTCTCTCTCTCTCCCTCCCTCCTTTGTGTATGGTCTTTGTGTATGTCTGTGTATGATAATCTTTTAATTAATTAATTTTTTATGTGCATGTATGTTTTGCCTATGAAGGCCAGAAGAGGCAGTCAGATACCCGAGAATGTGAGAATGGGAAGTATGAACAGTTGTGAACTGCCAAGTGGATGCTAGAAATCAATCCCATGTAACCCTGAGCCATCTCTGCAGCCCTGACTTTAAACTCTTGATCTTCATACCTTCATCTTCCAAATACTGTCATTAAAGAATATTATGATTGGAGAATGTTGTTCTAGGAACTCAGGGCTTCATGCATGCTAGGCAAAACACTCTAAGGGTTTTTTGTTTTTGTTTTTGTTTTTTTGAGGCAGGGTCTTACATACCCCAGGCTGGCCTCCATCTCACTAGGCAGCCAGGGATAATCTTGATTATCTTTCTTCTACCCACCTTCCAAACGCTGGAATTACAGGCATATGCCAGTATACTTTACTGACACAGTCTGATTTCTTTAAGTAAAATTTACATAAACCATATCTAATGAACAAATGCTAAGTGTAGATTTGCTGAGTCAAAAGTATAGGTTGGTGTACCCTTGACTTTTATTTTTGTCTCTCCCCACACCCCATGCTGTGTGTTGAACCTAAGACATGCTTAATAAGCACACCATCCTGAAATATTTTCAGTTCTATGTTTATATTTTTAAAAGTATTTTAGGGGTTGGAGAGATGGCTTAGTGGTTAAGTGCACTGGCTGTTCTTCCAGAAGTCCTGGGTTCAAGTCTCAGGACCAATATAAATAAATAAATAATAGGGTTTAAAAAATGGCTCAGTAATTGGAAGTGCTTGCTGTTCTTGCAGAGGAGCCATGTTTGAT
The DNA here is from genome assembly GCF_000001635.26 of Mus musculus. Taxonomy (NCBI): domain Eukaryota; kingdom Metazoa; phylum Chordata; class Mammalia; order Rodentia; family Muridae; genus Mus; species Mus musculus. Next base: position 88,534 of record NT_187027.1, read on the forward strand.
TCATAGCACCCACGTTGATGCTCTTTTACCTGGTGAGCCATCTCACTAGCCTCAAGTGTGTTTTTGTGATATAGAACAATACTCCTGTCTGTCCCTCCTCTTCTCTCATACCATTTTGGTATGGTCAAAAATGTCAAGAATTGGGCTGGTGAGATGGCTCAGTGGGTAAGAGCACCCGGCTGCTCTTCCAAAGGTCTGGAGTTCAAATCCCAGCAACCACATGGTGGCTCAAAACCATCCGTAACGAGATCTGACTCCCTCTTCTGGAGTGTCTGAAGACAGCTACAGTGTACTTACATATAATAAATAAATTTAAAAAAAATGTCAAGAATTTACTGAAAACCTTGTGTTTGTGTTTATGCTACCAATATGCTACCCAGTATGGCAGTCACTAGCCAGTGGCTCATGTTCAATAAGTCTGTGTGTCATGGCTGGTCCAAACTGAGAAGTGCCAGAAGCAGATAATACATACAGCCATCAGAATAACTTAGAAGAAATTTAAAAAATAGCATAAGCTAGGAAGGGTAGGTCTAGCCTGTCATTGAAGCAGTCAGAAAGTGGAGGCAGGAGGAGCAAGGCAAGCCTCAGCAACATACTGACTTAGAGGCCAGCTTAGGCTATAGGAAACCTCGTCTCAAAATGCAAAAGCTCTGTAAAATATTGATCACACATTGAATAGGAAAATGTGTGGCACTGGCAAGATGGCCTACCAGGTGAAGGAGGTTGCTGCCAAGTGTGGATTCCTGAGACACACGTGAAGGATCGACCCCTGCAAGCTGTCCTCTGAACTTTGTACAAGCGTCAAGGCAGAAGTTTGCCCACGTGTATAAATGATGAATAAATAAATACATAAGCAATCAAACAAATAAATACTTTTTTAACGTCTTTGTTTTTATTAGTCAAGGTCTTACTATATAGCCTAAGTTGGACTCAAACTCATGGTAATTCTGGTCCCCCTGCCTCAGCTCCCCAAGTGCTGAAATTACAAGTATGGAATATGACATCGGGTTTAGATTTCTAAAATTAACTTCATCTCATTTTGCTTTTCTCTCTTCTTTTTCTTTCTTGTAGCCCAGGTTACCTCAACTTCTAATCCTCATGCCTCCACCTCCCAAATACGAGCATTACAGTGTTATCTAGCGCTATACTTTATTTATGCAGTGCTGCTGGGAAAGAACCCAGGGTCTGTGCATGCTTCGTATGTCCAGTTGAGCTACATCTACAGTACTCACCCTGTTTGTGATACAGGATCTTGTTGTATTGCCTAGTCTGGCTTAGAGTTTGCAAAGCTCCTATGTCCAGCTCCCAGGGGCTGGAGATCTGTGTGTACCCCACCGAGTACTGATCAGAAAGACTTTTTACTTGTCTCTATCACCAACTTCCCTAATGATTGGACTGCATGAGTTATATGATTTTTAACTTTTAAAAATTAAAAAAAAAACACTTAATTATTGTGTATATATCTGTGTGACAGCCCAAGTGCCATGGCTTGTATGTGGTGGTCAAAGGCCAACTTTGCGGAATCTGTTCTGTCCTTTGACCTTTTGGGTGCTTGAACTCAGTCACCAGGCTTAGACAGCAAGTGTTTGGAATCATTAAGCCATTTCCCTAACTCTGTTTTTTAAACAATACTTTCTTTTCTATATGAGTGCCTAAATATTTGCATATTATCACATTTGTACAGGAGCCAGTAGAGGTCAGAGGCGGCATTGGCCCCCCTTGAAGTAGAGTTATAGGCTATTGTTAGCTGCTATGTAAAGGCTGGGAACCAAACCCAGGCCCTCTGGAAGAACGAATGTTCCTAATCACTGAGCCATCTCCCTGGACCTGTTTTGAGATTTTGAAATATAAACAAGAGAGGCTCACATCATGAAATACTAAAAGAAGGAAGCTGAAATCACTGGGAAGGAATAGCCAACCAGTTCTGTCCTTAACGGATCTGGGAATACGATGTCCGAGGAACATGTTTACTTGAACTTTGAAACTATTCACTTTGAAAAATCAAATGAAACAACAGAGAACAAAATGTTCTGAGGTTGTTTTTATTGTAAGAATGCTGTGAGTTGTGCCTGGGAACCACAGTTAGCACCTGTGCATCCACAGCACCTACAACAGCACCATGAGTGTATCCAGGGCTCCTGGCACCCTGTCTCCAGTCAGTCAATATGACTGAGTCCGCCATTAAGGGCCCAGCTAGTTGGACTGTAGTGGTCCCTCTGCATCCCCAACTTCTCTGGTAGGCGAGAAGTGATATTCAGTGCCCCTCGAGCCCATGTTTTCTGGATCTGGGCCATTTGTTTCCTGTTGCTCTGACTGTTTCAGACAACAATGCTTGCAGACCCCAACACGGAAAAGGGGTCCTCCAGTCTCTCCAGTTACGGGCTTCTTCTTTGTCCACAAGACGCAGATAGCCCTACTTAGAGCTCCTGCCCCCAGCAGAGAATGGCCAAATCTCAGGGCCACAACCAAAGTCACTGTCTTCTTAGGCCTGGAACCAGGCTCCAGTGAGGAGGCTAAGAGGCTGCTGTAGCCTCCATGGGCTGGATCAGCAGGGTGGTAGCCTGCAGAGGATAGTAGCGGCCCTTCCATGTTTTCCAGAAGATACCCTTTTTACGCTCCTGCCGTTGCCGTGGGATAGAGTGGAAGTATTGTCCATTGAGATTGGAATGGCTACAGGTACCAAACCACCAGCCACCTATAGGGTTAAAGAACAGGAGATGTGGTCAAGGTCTTGGGTTTCCATACTGAGAGAGAGAGAGAGAGAGAGGAGAGAGAGAGAGAGAGAGAGCACAGTTGGAGACAAGATGAACTTTGGATTTTACACCTTTAGAATTTATTACATTTATTTACTTTGTGTTCCCGTGTATATGTGTGTGGGTGTACATGCCACAGTGGGTATGAAGGTCAGAGGACAGCTTGTGGGAGCGAGCCAGTGATCTCTTTCTACTATGTGAGTCTTGGAGATCAAACTTAGGTCTTCAGGATTGTAGGCAAACACTGTTACTGGCTGAGCCATCTCATAAGTCCTATTTTTGTTTTGTGACGGGGTCTCCTATCGGGCTGGCCTCAAACTCTCCACGTGGCCAAAGACAATTTAAAATGTCTGCTTTACCTGCCTCCTCTTTCTGAGTCTATGGTTGACATTGCACAACCATGCGTGTTTTATATGGTATGGGTAATGAAACCTAGGCCTTCACTCATGTTAGGTAGGTTCTCTGCCAAATGAGCTACACTATGAAGCAGTTTGTGGGTAGAAATTTGTAGTCACAGTGCTCGGCAGTATGATAGGAAGTTTGAGGCCAGCCTGCTCTTTATAATTTGATCCTGACTGAATAAGTGAAGCAGAAAAAGAGCTAGTACTGTAGCTCATTTGTTACAGTGCTTGCCTACCAGGCATGGAATTGTGGGATTGATCCTCAGGAGCACAATGGCACATGCCTGTTACCCCAACACTCAGGAGTTAGAGGCTGATGCCCCCCTCCCTTTTTAAATGGTTTATTTATTTAATGTATATGAATACACCATTGCTCTCTTCAGACACACCAGAAGAGGGCATCAGACCCCATTGGAGGTGGTTGTGAGCCACCATGGAGTTGCTGGGAATTGAACTCAGGACCCCTGGGAAGAGCAGTCAGTGCTCTTAACCACTGAGCCATCTTTCCAGCTCCGAGGCTGACCCTTTAAGCTTATCTTTAGCTGTATAACAAGTTCAAGGCCAGCTAGAGCTATATAAGACCCTGAGTCAAACAGACAACAAAAACAAAACACCAGGGGTCAGGGTGTAGCTCTGTGCCAGAATGGCACAAGACCCTATACCTCAGAATTGAAAAGAATAAGACAAGGGTTTGTCTTGGCTTTGCCCTGTGGCAGCTACACACCCACAAATGTTCTCAGTTGAATTTTCAAAAGCAGGCACCATGATTATGTTCACTTAAAGACAGGGAAACTGAAAACAGCAGAGATTAATTCAATGACTGGCCCATAGGCACACAGGAGGCAAGGAGAAAAGGGGGGCAGGGCATGGATACACACTTTGGGACTGAATGTAGGCTACAGTGGGAATAAAACCTGCTTACCAGAGAGGCTCTTGGCACAGTTAAGGTCCCCACGGAGGTCATGGTCTTGGTCCCAAGTAGAGAAGGGCAGGGAAAGGCCATTGGGGGAAACATTGGTGGCACCCAGCTCATTGGCCGTGGGCTCAGTGAGCTGCAGGCTGTAGGCTGTGTCCTCACCCCCCAAATGGATGGGAAATTGGAGCAATTTGGCATTGCCATCCCAGTCCTGGAGCTGCACAGCCAATTGGCTTCCTCGGTTCCCTGTGATGCTGTGCATCTTTTCCAGGCCCAGCCAGAACTCGCCTGAATCAAGAGAAATCATATGTGAGCCAGGCTCAACTCTCGCACCCTTTGCTCCTTCCATGACTATGGCCTCCAGAGAAACACCTACCTTGGGGATCTCCGAAGCCATCCTTGTAGGCTTCCCAGGACTGGTTGAAGTCCACAGAGCCGTTCAGGCGTCTCTGAATCACTGTCCAGCCTCCATCTGCCCAGAAAGACAAAAAGTCACCAGAAGTCCCTTCTCACAGGGAAACTGATAGCCCTACCTAGCTTGCAAGCCTAATATCATGCTCCCATACAATCCCAGGAAGGGCAACACACTCATCAGTCCCCGCAGGGGGTGGGATCAGAACAGACTTCTATCCTAGGAGCCTGCAGGAACCAGGAGTATATGTGTTTTGTTGTTTGAAACAGAGTCTCTACCTTAGACTACCTTTTTCCTATAGTCCAAGCTGTCCTTCAACTCACTATGTAACTGTGGATGATCTCAAACTCCTCATCAGCCTGCTACCACCTCCAGAGTTTTGGGTAGCAGACTTGCACTATCATACCCATTTTATGCAGTGTTGGAGATGGAAGCCAGGGCTTCATCCATTCAATGGAAGCGCTTTACCAACTGAGCTTTATTCCCAGCCCATGAAGACTGAGATAAGGCTGGCCTTGCACTTTCAACAATCATTTTGCCTCAACCTCCCAAGTATTGGGATTATAAATATAGGCACAAGTCACCATATCCAACTGTGGTTCTATGCATTGAATTTAGGGTCTTGTACATTGTAGGAGGCACTTTCCCATTAAGCTATGCCCCCAGCTCACTTATATTTTGTTATTGCATGACAGGGTTATACTAAGTTACCCAGGCTGGCCTTGATCTCACCTTGTAGATGACTAGGCCTGGACAGCTGTACACCTTAACCACAGAAACCTATCACTGAGCTTGCGATGCCTGTCAATAGGGAAGAAGATTATCTATATACCTCCTACAGGCTACATCCTACAAGCTGCATAATAGGGTGTGTGTGTGTGTTACTGTGGAAGGATCCCAGGAGCTTATACAAGCTAGGTAAGTGCTTGTAATTATTGATCTATACATGGCTTTATTTTATGACATCAGGGCTGTGCATGGCAAGGAGGCTCCTTTGGTGGGGGGGGGGGGTCAGCACATCCTACCTGAAGTCATCTCACAGTTGACCAAAAATGGTGGAGACCCCAGAGGCTGGATCTGGAAAAGTCCACTGTGCCTCTCCCCTTCTTGGAAGAGTTCCTGGCAGTCCCGGGGCGGCCCTGAAAGTAGACAAAGGGAGAGAGTGAAGCAGGAGAGAAGCCCCCAGCGATTTCAGGAGACGGGTGAGTGTGAAGGCTGGGTGGTAGAGGATGAGCCACAGGGTGATTTGCCTAAACTCGTTCCTGCCTCATTATAGCATTCTCCAGTAGGGTCCTCAAGGCACACTAAGGAACGGTCAGTCCCTTGACCAATCTTCACTCTTCCCACTCTGCTTGTCTACCCTCTCAGGTCACAAAGGCTTCTCTCCCTGAGCCTTTTTCCCATGTATCACACCTTCCTGTTATTGACAATCAGCACATGGTCCTGATGCCAGGGATTCCATTTTCCCATTCCTTTCTCTGGGTCTCAGCTTCTAAAAGGATGCTGTTCCACTCTCTCAAGCCCTGTTAGACTCCCAAAAGTGAACAGAGGTATTATCACTGATGAAGAGTCATCTGGAGGCATGTCCCCACTCCTCCCACTGAGGCCAGAGACGAGGAGGAAGTTTGTCCACAGTAGGGACCTGTAACCACCTAAAGCCTACCCCACAGTCAGTGTTTCAGTGAAGACTTCAAACAATGGACGGGGTGGATCTGGGGTAAGGCAAGAGCTGAGCTGACTGAGCAAAGGGGTACTCTGAATTAGTAGAAGATGCTGACAGTGGGACTGGGAGACTGAGGCTGGGTGTGTGTGTGGGATATGGCTATGTCTGTTACCAGAAGGAGGGGGAGAGGAAGAAAAGAAAAAGAGGAGAGGAGGAGAGAAAGAACTTGGCCTTGACAAGTCCTCTAAATTCAGGAAGAACCACCCCCAGCCCAGCCAGGGAAAGTAGGAGAAAGGTCACTGGGGGAGGGGCATGCAGGCACTTTCTGCCAGCCAGCTCCGTCTGCACTGCCAGGAGTGGGGGCAGACCCAGAAAGATGGGAAGTATACTTTCCAATCCCTCGGGCAGCTAGCTCCCTTTCCCCTACTTTCCTCTCATCCAATCGGGACAGGCACACTGCCAAACCACCCATGTGGTTCCCATTAGGGCCAGCTGTTTGTCTCTCCAGCTCTGAACTTTCCTCTACTTGGCTAGGCTGAGTCTGGGAGTTCCAAAGCCACAAAACCACCCCCTCAGCTCTTCTCTTCCACCACATCACCCATCCAGAACCTATGCCTGCCGACCCTGGAAAAGCTCATCCATGACCCTCGCCATGCCTAGGTACTTGCCTAAGTAAAAGCCAGGGGAGGGATTAAGTCTAAGGAGGATTGGGCTGAAAGCCAGCAAGCAGCCTTAGGGTGTGAAGGGGATATCCAAACTTTCACCTAGTTGGCTGTGGAGAGCCACAGATGTCAAGAAGGGTGAACGAATAGGCATGAACTCAGGGTTGGAACTGGGAGCCTCTGACTCTGTGCCCCCCACCCCCCACCCGCCCATCCCGCACTCAGTAGCTCCACACACACTTCAATTTGAAACAAAGTATTGGGCATGGACATCCACAATCTAAGACCTAGAAATTGTGATGGAAACTGTTAGGTATATATGTGTATGTGACTGGATGGAAGCATACAGGACAAAGGATCTGTATCTGTAAGATGTAAGAGGATGTGTCTAGTCTAGGAGCCGGGGTGGGGGTGTGCTTACTCTGGTTTTCCCTTTTATAGTTACATCAAGAGATGTTGGAGGGTTCCAAACCTCGGGAACGCACACACATCCACACACAGCCCTGGATTCCTTTGCATGATGTCCCTGAGCTACACCACCATCTCCCAGAACCCCTGAAACTTTAGCTCCTTATGATCTGCCTTCCTCTACTTGTTCTGGTTAACGGCTAATAAGATTTTGGGAAGATTCTTGCTGGGAAAGAATGGTGGGGTGGTCTGGCCAAGCAGGATCATAAGTGAAGAGGGTGCAATATATAAAAATACCCTTGACGAGAGCCTAGTGAGCCCACAGGAACCCAAGGCCAGAATCTCTTTCTTTCCTATTAAGGTGGACCTGACAAGAAGGCTAAGGATTGGAATGGCAAGTGGGGTGGTTGGGGAGTTGCCAGATGACAGCAAAGACCAGAGATACTCACTGTGTAAGTGGGTGGCGTTGGGAGTCAAGCCAATGAGCTGGGTCATCTTGGGAAGCCTCTTTCCCCTCGAAGTCTTGTCTACTCCATTGTCTAGGTGCGTGGGGGCCAAGAGGTCTATCTAAGACCGGGCAGGAAACGGGTGGTTAGATCTTTTGACTCATGCCATAACAACTGCTTAGCCACATTTCATCACTACATTTCACCCCCACTTTGTTTCCTCTTTCCCATTTGGGCCAATTGCTGGGGTAATTACCTGGCTCTGAAGATTCTGTATTCTCAGATTCTGCTTTGATAGGTATCTCTGCTGCTGGGCCACCTTCTGGAACAATTGCTGGATCTTGCTGTTTTGAGCCTTGAGCTGAGTCTGAAGATATGCAAGGCTAGTGAAGACCTGGCTTTATGTCGGCAACCTCCTCTTATTCACCCTCCCTTCTACCCTTTCACAGTCTGCTCTGAGGCCCTTCTCCACCCAGGTCCTGGAGTACTAGACTCGTTAGTCTAAGTAGAGTCAGAGTCCTAGTAGATGCGCCTACCTGCAAACTCTGCAGAGTCTCAGGAGTCTGGCCTTCAGGGACTCTATCCTCGGAGTCTTTGAAGGGTGCATCTTTTCCCTTGGGCCCCTGACAAGCGTTACCACAGGCAGCCATGCGGCGCTCCAGCGCGCCCAGCTGCCCACGGGTGCGCTCCACGTGTTCGCGCAGCCCATGGCCGAGCTGTAGCAGCCCGTGAGCCAGCAAGTTCATCTCGTCCCAGGATGCAAAGCGCGGTGGCTCTGGCTGTGCAGGGCGCCCTTGCGCGCTCAAAAGCCCCGCAGTAGCCGCGCATAGCACCAGGGCAGCGCCTGCTGTCGGAGCGCAGCGCATGATTCTGGGGGTGGCCTTGGGTGCAGCAACGCTAGGACTCCGGAACGCAGGAGTTCAAGACCCAGCAGCTGGAGTTCTGGGGGAGCCGGCTCAGACTTAGACTTGCTCTGGTGCAGAAGAAGATCTGGAGCCCGTAGCTCATAAGCGTTTCACGGTTGCACCTAAAGCCCCACTTTATAAAGCGGGTGTGGGAGTGGGAGGGAGAGCATTGGAGGCGGGGCCCGGGGGCGGAGCGAGTGGCCAAGTTTTAGGGTGCAATGCCACAGGCTTTGTAGTTACGAGTGTGTGTGTGTGGCGTGTGTGTGTGTGTGTGTGTGTGTGTGTGTGTGTGTGTGTGTGTGTATGAAGAGTTCTTGGGGATGGCTGCTTCGCCTTCCTTGCGACCTAATAAGCGACGTGACTGTCTGTGCACTGCATGGTTCATCCTAAGGCCGGAAATTCCCAGCCCTAGCCCGCATCCCAGCCCGGTTCAATGGAGGAAAGGGCGTACAAATCAGGACGTAGATGCCTTCTCTTTTTTTTCCCCTTCCCGCTACGTGGATGCCTTCTTGACTGACCCCTTCTCAAGTCAAAAGCAAAGTAGGGCAGAGTTACGTGGCAGAAAGTTCTCTCCCTGGTAGGCTGAGTTCAGATGGCAAGTGGGGGATTACAGAACCTTGCTCTCTGCCTCTTAGAGGCTTCCTGAGATCTTTAATCCACAGACCAGGCGGAACCCCTGCCCCCACTCTCACTTCCACCACCTTTCTGGCTCCCACGCTCTTTCCAGCTCAAGCATTCGTCATTGCAGATGTGTTTGTGAGGATCACTAACACCCTTGTTCAATTAGTCACCTCTTCCTGGCCAAATAGTCAATAGCTGGGATTTCTGTCTACATTGTAGAGATTGCAACCCTAGGCTTCCTCCTGTTGCCTGTCCTCCACCACCAGGGGTCTTGGTGTCCAGGAATTTACCTGCGTTAAAGGAGGATCAGTGTCTGAGGACAGACCTGTCATCCCAGCTCTTGGGGCATGGAGCAGAAGAGTGTGGAATTCATCTTGAGCTACACAAGTGAGTTTAAGAGAGCCTGGGCTACTCTGAGCCAGGTCTCCAAACAACAACAGCAACAACAAAACTGGTGGCACGCACCTGTAAACCCATCACGCAGGACACAGGGGAATAGTACAAGCTACAAGCTAGCCTGCTCTACATAGTAAGTTCCAGACCAGTCAACGCTGAAACAGCAAGACCTTGTTTCAAAACAAAACAAAAACAATTCATAGTTATGCATACTTTAACTCCCAGCACTGCAGAGCAAGAAGCAATTGGAGGAAGCTCTGTGAGTTTGAGGTCAGCCTGGTCTACATAGTGAAGTTCCAGGCCATCCAGGAAGAAGACCTTGTCACAAAACAACAACAACAACAACTAAAAAAGCCAGGAGGAACTGGAAATCTATCTTACCAGTTAAGAGCATTTACATCTTTTGCAGGGGATCTAAGTCCAACAGCTCACAGTCACCTATAATTCCAGCTCCAGGAGCTATGGTGACTTTGACCTCCTCAGGCACTCACACACATGCACACAATTTAAAACAGTCATTTAAACATTTAAAAAGCAGGCTGGAGAGATGGTTCAGCAGTTAAGAGTACTGACTGCTCTTCCAAAGGTCCTGAGTTAATTCCCAGCAACCACATGGTGGCTTACAACCATCTGTAATAGGATCTGAAGACAGCTACAATGTACTCATATAAATAAAATAAATACATCTTTTTTAAAAAAAATTTAAAAAGCAAACAATCTAGAGAACATCAGCAAAGATTTCCCTTCCACACCCATCCATTCATTCACTCATTCCATACAGCCTAGATCCTGTACTGAGTTTTTTAGTTTGTGTATAAATCCTACCTTTGAGCAGGGGAGAGGGACAAGGCAGAGACAAAAGAGGACTGGGGTGGGGCAGACAGCTTTCCTTGTTTATGCTGCCTGGTTAAGTTTTTATTCAACAAGTTTGCATTGGTGTTCCTTTTTCTGACAGTTCCCCTGAAGCCTGGCACAGAAAACCTGTCTGACAAGAAGACCCTTAGGGCAAATTGACTGAAAAACCCCCAAGTTGAGTCAGCAGGGCTGGGAGCCAGCAGCAAACCTCTGGAATCTGAAACTGCATGCCTCAAGGCTGACATGCAGGCCACTGCTTGTACACTTGACCAGCTGGGCCTTTTGCCAGGCTGATCCCAGCAGCAGTGACAGGCAGACAGGAAGAGTAGGCAGAAAACCCTCAACAAGGGATGAATTCATACATCCACCATCTGTTCTCTCCAAACATCAGCCTTTGGGCACAGCTCATAGCCATTCCATGCTAGTCCATGTGCCATCTCCTTGTCCAAGTCTTCTTGCCTCCAGAGAAAAACCACCAAGATGGGTGTGGTGGTGCATGCCTGTCATCTTAGCACTTAGAGGATAGTAGCAAGAAGGTCCACCTGTAAGAGAAACAAAATAGGGCTGGTGAGATGGCTCAGCAGGCAAGAGCACTGACTGCTCTTCCAAAGGTCCTGAGTTCAAATCCCAGTAACTACATGGTGGCTCACAACCACCCGTAACAAAATCTGATGCCCTCTTCTGGTGCGTCTAAAGACAGCTACACAATGTACTTATGTATAATAATAAATAAATTAAAACAAAACAAAATTAGGGCTGGTCATATGGCTCAGTGGGTAAAGATGCTTGCTTCCAAGTCTGATGATCTGACTACAGTTCATGAACCCATATGTTGGAAGGAGAGAAAGGACTCCCCAAAATTATCCTCTGACCTCAACAGTTTTCTGTGGCATGCACATAAGCAATATAAATGAATAGATGGAGGAGGGAGAGAGAAACAGGGACTAGAAAGATGGCTTAGTGATTAAGAGCATGCATACCCTAGCAAATGAATTTGCTTCCCAGCACCCACTCTGGGCTCACAACTGTCTGAGTCTTCAGCTTTGGAAGACCCAGTGCCCTCTTGGCCTTCTCAGGCACCTGCACACGTGTGCACACAGCTACACACAGACACATGCACACATTTGCTGTTCTTGTACAAGACCTGTGTTTGGATCTGAGAACCCATGTGGTGATTCACATCCATCTACAACTCCAGTTCCAGGGGATCAGTTCTCTTCTGGGATCTCCAGGGGGGCATTCATACATACAAAATAAAAAATAGTCTTAAAAAAACTAAAGGAAACCAATTACTTTGCCAACATGACCAGCTTTTTGTGTGCTGTGTATTAACATATGTATGGGCACACACGTGGGCAGGTGAGCATGCTCTTGTGTGTGCATGTGTATGGAAAAGCGAAGTGTCCTTCTCTATTTACTGGGGCAAGAAATATTCTTGGACCTGAAGCTCACCACCTTGCCCTAGGGATCCCCCATTCCTGCTCCTGGAGTACTGAGATTACAGGAAGTTACTATGCCTGCCCTGATTTTTTGTGGGTTCTGGGAATCAGAATTTGATTCCTTGCCCCTGTGAGTCAAGGACTTTCTCCACTAAACCATCTTTCCAGCCCCAAATCCCACATAGTCTTTTCTCCACATACTTTTCATGGACTTCTTCAGTGCCGTGCTTCAGAGAGTACAGAACAACCTGAAGATTCTTGGAGGTACCTGCTGGGTACAACCATGACAAAAGACTCCTGTCCTCTTGGGATCTGGAACTGGCTCTGGCTTTTATCCTAAAAACTGCTTTCTGGAATGTGCCCTCTTACCCAGCTGTTGCAATAACTCTGTAAGCACCTATTATATGCTGGCACTGTGCTAGGATCATATCGTGTCCATGTCTTCATACACTCCCAGCTTTGGTACAAGGCTTTGATCTGAGGATACAGCTCACTGTTAGAGCTCTTACCCAGCAGAGATAATGTTCTTCACACTGGAAAAAAAAATATGGCACTATATTTGGACTGGGAACTTAGCTTAGTTGTATAGCACTTGCCTGGTGTGCATGAGACCCTAGGTTTACCTACAGTACTGCAACCAACCAATGAATAGCTATAGAAAGGCTGGCACAGGTTAGTTGTGATGGTTAGTATGAATGGTCAACTTGACAAAAGTTAGAATTACCTGTGAAGTGATGGTGTGTGGGGCAATGGGCTATGCACAGACAGCCTGGTCTCCAGTCGAGCGTTGAGCCTAGGTCTTGAACCCCGATGGGACCCGATGGGTGGTAATTTCCACCTGCATGGGAGAGAAGGCGTTCTATCCTGGACCCCTGGTTCCTGTCAAAGTTACTTCCCCCCCGCCCCCCCCCACAGCCCACACAAGAAAGGTGTGTGACTAGCAGTCAAGTAGACAATGTCCCAAGCTTCTGGCATTCTGGCTAGACTCCTCCCCACAGTTACCTAGCAACAACAAGATAGCAGCCCACTATAAGAGGGTCTGCTTGGCCCCTCCTTGCTCTCTTTAAGCTTTCTTACTCTCTAGCTCTCCTTCTCTCTCTTTCTCTTCCCACCTCTTTCTCTCTCTCTAAGCTTTTACCTCTCTTACACTCTAACCTTTCTTCTCTCTCCCCTCCCCCATCTCTCCACGTGGCCATGGCCAGCCTCTCTCTCTCTCTCTCTCTCTCTCTCTCTCTCTCATTCTCTCTTTTACCTTCTTTCTTTCCCCCTGCCTTTCTACAATAAAGCTTCAAAACCATAGACTGTGTTCATCAAGGTCCACTGTGCTTGAACAATGGGATAGGCTTTCTCTTAACGAGCAGAGTCTAACCTCCCAACAGAAGGCCTTCTTACACTGCAGCCACAGACCAGACCAAAGACTCTTGCCTGCGTGGGAACCAGCCAGCGTCCCTCTCTCCCCCTGCCCTCTTCCCTTATCTTCCTTATAACCCTAACCCTAACCCTATCCCTATCCCTGAGTGCCACCTCTGGGCCCCTATTCTGTTCTCTGCTCCTCCGCCCTATCCAGAGTGGGATGCCTGAGACAGAACCCAGTAACTGGGGCTGCCCCTTGTCCACCACCCGCCGTGTGGGGTCAGTGGCTTAACATAGCCAGATGCCCACCCGGGCCGCGAGGAAAGCGTCCGGCAGTCCTCCCTCGTCTGGAAGTCATCCCGTGTCTGCCCACCCAGAGCTGCAGAACTCTGGCTGGACTCTGGCACTCTCCTACTCCCCTCTTCCCACACACCCACGGCCCTCCACTGATGGTAGTTATCTTGATTATGTTAAGTTACTCACGTGGGTGGCACATATCCTAGACTGTGTAAGAGTGGAGAATGAGAACATGAGAACAAGGCTGGATGCCGGGCAGTGGTAGCACACGCCTTTAAGTCGGCGCTCTTAGCCACTGAGCCATTTCGCCAGCCCCGAGAGATTTTTTTTAGACGTAGATCAGGTTGGTCTGTGGGTATGTCTGTGGGAGATTGTCTAGATTATTTTAATTACGGTGGGAAGAAACAGCCCACTATGGGTAGCATCAATCCCTAGACAGGGAATCCAGGGCTGTGTAAGAGTGGAGAAAGTGAAGCAAGTGTGGTGCTGCTTGCCTTTAATCCCAGTATTTGGGAGGCAGAGGCAGGCAGATCTCAATGAGTTCAGGGCCAGCCTGGTCTACATAGGGAGTTCCAGGCCAGTCAAGAATACACAGTAAGGGGGCTGGAGAGATGGCTCAGTGGTTGAAAGCACCGACTGCTCTTCTGAAGGTCCTGAGTTCAAATTCCAGCAACCACATAGTGGCTCACAACCACCCATAATGAGATCTGACGCACTCTTCTGGTGCATCTGAGGACAGCTACAGTGTACTTAGATACAATAATAAATAAATCTTTAAAAAAAAAAGAATACACAGTAAGGCTCTGTCTTAAAACAACAACAGAAATAATAAAAGTGTGGAGAAAGTGAACTGATGTGAATATACACATGTATGTGTTCATTCTTTCTCTCCTCTTGATCATAAAATTGTGAGCTGTTGACTGTGGATGTGACTGGCTACTTCAAATCCCTATGTTGATTTCCTTGCTTCGATGAACCTGAATAAGCCCTTTCTCCTTTAAAACTGCTTTTGTTAGGGTATTTCTTCCCACAGCAATCAGAAACGAAATGACATGAGGTTATATGGTGGGCTGGAAGTCTATCTCAATTGGTAGAATGCTTGCCAAGCATACACAAAATGGTGGGCTCAATCCCTACCATTTCATACAAAAGAAAACAAAAACAATTGGCTGTGGTGATGCATTCCTGGAATCCCAAAACTTGAGAGGTGGAGGCAGAAGGACCAGGAGGTAAAGGTGATCCCTAGGTACATAGAGAATGTAGTCTAACCAGGTCCTGTCTCAAATCCCTCACCTATTTTCACACATGAAATATTTTTCTAAGGAATTATTTTTATATGTATGGGTGTTTGCTTATATAAATGTACGTGCACCATCTGCTTGTCCAGTGTCTACTGAGGCTAGAAGAGAAGGCTATATCCTCTGAGACTAGAGTTACACACAATTACGACAGGCCACGTAAGTGCTGGGAACCAAGCCTGTCCTCTGTGAGAACATCCAATCCTCTTTACCAATGGCTATCTCTTCTGTTCTTACAATGAACTCTTAAGAGACAAACAAGAAGTGATGTTTTAGGGTTTCTCTTTGGAGTTTTTAAAAAAGTTGCACACCTAGTGAATGTATTTACTGCTGCTTCATTATATACAAATAGTTTTCCGTTTATAATGGTCCAACTTAAAGGCCATTAAATTTTACTTTTACTTTTTGATGGATTTATTGGGAATATTTCACTCATTTTTAAATTTTTACTGATTTACTTTATATGTAGGAGTGTTTATCCTTGCATGTCTGTGCACTTGCACATAGTGCCATTGGAGGACAGGAGAGAGCAATGGATCCCCTGGAGTTGGAATTACAGGCTCTCATGTGGATGCTGGGAAGTGAATTCAAGTCATCTAAAAGAGTAGCCAGTGTTCATAACCTTTGAGCATTCCTCCAGCCCCTGAACTGTATTTTTAAAAGATATTATCATACTGAGCGGTGGTGGTGCACGCCTTTAATCCCAGCACTCGGGAGGCAGAGGCAGGCGGATTTCTGAGTTCGAGGCCAGCCTAAAAAAAAAAACCACACACACACAAACAAACAAAAACCAAATAAACAAAAATCTTAAAACAAGCCGGGCAGTGGTGGCATAATCCCAGCATTTGGGAGACAGAGGCAGGCGGATTTCTTAGTTCGAGGCCAGCCTGGTCTACAGAGTGAGTTCCAGGACTCACTGCCTGCCTCTGCCTCCTGAGTGCTGGGATTAAAGGCGTGTGCCACCACACCCGGCTTAAAGTATACTTTCACATAAGCACATTCCATCCTGGAGGGCAGCTATGCTCATCATGATCCCATCAATGTGCCATTCACAGTTTGTTCTAAACCACTTGAAGGCCTGTTACACAGGGAATGTTTGCCTTCCACCCTTTGGCCTTTGCTAAAAACAGCACGGCTCTTGATATAATTATCCGTCAGCAGATGCAGGAAATGTAACCCTGACCTAGTCATGTTATCTAATCTACAGTCCATATTCCACTTTCATCCACGGTACAGTCATATCCTTTGTAACTGTATGCTTCGTCCCATGGGGAGCAAACACTGCACTTTGCATTGATGCCCTTTGTTCCTCCATTGTCCTTTAAGTGTTGACAGTTTTGGCAAATACAGGCCAGTTATTTGGAGAACATTTGCCATTGCACATATTTTTGATGACTCTTCCCTTGCAGTGTTCTGTGATTAATCTTTGGAAGTGATATCATATCCTTCTAAGTGTATCCTAGGGTGTGTATGATAATCCTTTGCTCCTTATTGGCACCATTAATGGTGAATCTTAAGTTTAATATAAACATTTTTATATGTATGCTTTCATTCATTCATGTTTGTGTATGAATGAGTGTGTGTGTGTGTGTGTGTGTGTGTGTGTGTGTGTGTGTGTGTGTGTGTTTGTCAGGAAGGAACTCTCTACCTTACTTTTGGAGAAGAGGTCTCTCATTCATTCAGTCCTGGAGCTCACTGATGTGGAGAGTCTGCCTGGCCAGCTAGCCGCAGGGATCCTCTTGTTTCTGCCTCCCCAGCTCCGGTGTGGCTTTTTATGTGGATGCTTGGGATTAGAACTCAGGACCTTATGCCTGTGCACCAAGTACTTCGCTCACTGAGCTATATCAATAGCCCCAACTAAGGTTTTTTTAAGCACATACATTGGATCCTGTATGAATAGACACATTACAGAAGAAGTGCACTAGACAAAACAAGCTGGGCAGTGGTAGAACATGCCTTTAATACTAGCACTCAAGAGGGAGAGGTGGGCCAATCTCTGAGTTTGATGCTGGCCTGGTGTATAGAGTGAGTTCCAGGAAAACCAGAGCTACACACAGGACAACAATGACTTGAAAAACAAAACAAAAAAAAAAAATGGGGGGAGGTGTCCACCCTACCAAGTAAGGTTTTTCAAAGAAGAAACCTCCAACTCTGGGCACTCCTGAGAGACGCCCAGACAAAAAAGCTGAGGAAAACAGGTGAACCAGATGTTGTATCGTTACTTGCCATGAATTGGAAAGTTCTGTCTTGGAAAAAAAGTCTTTCCAAAAATTCCTGAAGTAACCTATTGTGATGGCTATTCCTGGTTGTCAACTTGACTACATCTGGAATGAACTACAATCCAGAAATGGAGGGCACAGCTATGATCCAGATCTTGAGGCTGGAAGACATGAGTTTCTGGCCTGAATCTTGACATGGAGATCTTGAGGCATAGTGGCCATGAAAAGTTTAGGCCCAGGCAAGGTAGTACACACCTTTCATCCCGGAAGACTGAGGCAAACAGATCTCTGAGTTCAAGGTCAGCCTGTGACAAGGCAAGTTCTAGATCCAGGCGTGGTGGACATTAGAAGATCTGCTGGACATTAGATTCACTCTGCTTTGCCTGCTTGCACTTACTTGCACAACTGTTGGAATTTACTTCTTCAGGATTCCAGATTATACAGAAGACCAGCTGAAACAACTAGCTTCGTAGTACTGAGCAACAAACTAGATTCTTAGGCTTCCCATTCACAACTGCCCATTGTTAGGCTAGTTGGACTGTAGACTTGTAAATTCCCTTAATATATAGAGACATTCCATAATTTCTGCGTTAGAGAGCCCTGACTAATACACCAATACTACAAAGCTCAGGAAAGTCAAAACAAACAAACAAACGAAACTCACATGTTTCAGGAAGCTTCTGAAATTAACAAAATCAAGGTTATATACAAGCACTAATAGTCGCTGAGAGAGGAGTCTCCCTGACCAAGAATACTGACTACACGCGGTGTAGGGACCCCTAGGTGTGCGGCTTCTGTGAGTTGCCACACACACCAGGGTAGGCTTTTTGAGTAATGCGGCTACTTTGAATCATCCATGCTCCTGTAAATACCCAAATAAACTCACGTTCACCGATTCAAATTTGCTAAGTACTAATTTCATATGTACTATGAACTTATTGTTCCTATTCCATCTCTAGAGTATCATCACTCTTGATTTATTGTTCCTATTCCATCTCTAGAGCATCATCACTCTTGATTTATGCAGTGCTAAGGGTGGAACCTAGAGCTTTATGAACGCTAGGTAAACTCACTATAAACTGAGCTGTATCCCCATTCCCGCTCCATTCCATTTTTACCCTCTCATCAGCTCTGGAAAGGAAGAATACTTGCTTTTTTTGCTAATAACACAGAGAAACAGCTTCTGAGACATTCAAAAACTAAGATTTGAACCTCGTGCTTTCTAGTTATGAACCACTGAGGTTTTGTTTCTTTGTTTGTTTTTATGAATGTCGTGGTCTGGTGAAGTAGTTCATCAGGTAAACTCACTTGCTGCTAAGTGACTTTGAATTTGGTCCTCAGGGAACTAACTCCCATGACTTCCACATACATACAGTATAATAAAATAAATACATAAAATAAATACATGTGATTAAAAAGTTAAAACTAAACCCTGTTGTTTTGTGAGTTATAGTTTTGTATGAAGAAAGACATATGATAAAACCCTAGTATACAAAATGAATAACTTGAAATAAGTCAAATTTCTGATAATATGGCTATAGAAAATTACTCGAGAATATTTTGGCTTGAAGGTGTAGCTCAACTGGTAGGGTGCTTGCATGGAATGCACAAAGCCCTGATTCTACTCTCCAGCATCTCATAAAACCAGGCATGATGGCATATCCCCGTAGCCCCAAGAATGGGGAGATAGAGACAGAAAGAGCAGATGCTCAATGCTACTCATCACTGAACAGTGAACTCAAAGTCAGCCAAGGCTTCCATGATTCTATCTTTAGAAAAGATTTATTCAGGAAGCTGGAGAGCTGGGTCAGAAATTAAGAGTACTGGCTGCTCTTCTAGATAACCCAAGTTTGTTTGACAGCTATCACATGGCGGCTCTGAACCATCGGGAACTTCAGTTCCAGGGTGTCCAATGCAGTCTTTTGGCATTTGTGAATACCGGGCATGCCTATGGTGCACAGATATACACGCAGACAAAACACTCATACACATAACATAAATTAAAATTTAAAAATTTAAATTTAAAATGATTTATGATCAGTTTGAAGTTGTTTTATTTATTTCATGTGTATGGATGATTTGATTTTTAATTTTTGAAACAGGGTCTCACTATGTAGCCCTGGCTGACCTGCAACTTGCTATGTAACCCGGGCTGGCCTTGAGTACACAGAGCTCTGCCTGCTCCACCTCTGGAGTGCTGGGAATAAAGTCATGCTTCATCATGTCTGGCTTTGTAGGGGTGTTTTGCATGTGTGTGTGTATGTATATATGTTTGCATGTATGTATGTACATCATGTGTATACCTTGTACCACAGAATTAAGAAGAAGGTGTCAGATCCCCTGGGTCTGGAATCATAAATGTCATGAGCTGCCATGTACGTGATGAGAGCTGAATCCAGTTCCCCTTGAAGAGCAGCAGTGCTCTTAACCACCAAGTCATCTCTCCAAACTCTGCTTCAAAGTATTTTTATGTATAAACATGTTCATTTTAAAGATAGGGAGAAAATTTTCTGGACAGCTTTATTGAAGCATAACGTTTATGCTATAACTCGTAGGTATTTCTAGCTTAGACCTTAATAAATGTTGACACAGGTATTCCTTGTTAAATTATTATCATAGTTAATGGATACATCAACCACACCCAAAAGTTTATTCTTGTTGCTTGGGAACCTCTGCTGCTGGCTCCTCTCTCTCTCTCTCTCTGTGTACTTCAAATGATTGCATACTCTCTATCTCTGTTGATTAGTTTGCATTTTTTAGAATGTTCTAGAAATGAAATCACACATATTCAGAATATATTCTGTTTTTGACTGGTTTCTTTTACTCAGCATGAGTATTCTGCAATTCACTCTTTGGTTTTGGTTTTTGGTTTTTTTTGGGTTTTTTTTGAGACAGGGTTTCTCTGTGTAGTTCTGGCTGTTCTGGAACTCGCTCTGTAAACCAGGCTGGCCTCAAACTCAGACATTTGCCTGCCTCTGCCTCTTGAGTTCTGGAATTAAAGGCGTGTGCTACATTGCCTAGGGAAAACCAGTTTCTTAGTCTGTTTCTATGTTGAAGGACATTTGGATTACCAGTTGTCTTTGGCTTTTACAAATAAAGTGGCATTGTACATATATTGTAATATGTTTTTGTATTAGTTAGGGTTTTACTGCTGTGAAGAGACACAATGACCAAGGCAACTCTTAAAAGGACAACATAATTGGGGCTGACATACAGGTTCAGAGGTTCAGTCCATTACCATCAAGGTGGGAGCATAGCAGCATCCAGGCAGGCATGGTGCAGGAGGAGCTGAGAGTTCTACATCTTCATCCAAAGGCTGCTAGTGGAAGACTGACTTCCAGGCAACTAGGGTGAGGATTTTATGCCCACACCCACAGTGGCACACCTACTCCAACCAGGTCACACCTATTCCAACAAGGCCACACTTCCAAAATGGTGCCATTCCCTGGTCCAAGAATATACAAACCATCACAGTTTTACATTATTCCTTGACAACTTCATAATATGCATAATGTATTTTGTCCATATTCACTGCTCTCCCCTCCCCAGTTACTCTCTTTTATCTCCTCTCTGCCTGTTTGGATCTTTCCCCTAAATCCCTCTCCTATTTTTTTTTTTCCTGTGACCCACACCAAGTCGGGCTGCTTGTATGAGCATGGGTGAGTGGGGTTATTTATATGAGTGTGGGCAGCTGACCACTGACTCCCTCTCCCCCAGCATCCATTCACTGACAATAGCTCCTTAGGCTAGGGGTGGGGTCCCATGAGCCTGTCCCCCTCTTCTGCTTACTCCTGTACAAGACTTTGGATAACTTTTTATATTTCTTCTTATTTTTGTTTTTGTTTTTTGAAGTATCCCCCTATGGCCTTAGATTCACCATGGCTCTTCTGCTTTATTCTTCTGAGTGCTGGGATCACAGTGTGAGACAGTGCACACAGCTTCTTCAGTAAAGGAGCAGTATTTAAAAATTAAACTAAGTTAAACTTCATCTAAACTCCAGGCAGTGTTGGTGCAAGCTTTTAATCCCAGCACTCAGGCAGACAGAGGTAGATGGAGCTTTGTGAGTTAGAGGCTAGCCTGGTTGACAGAGTGAGTTCCAGGACAGCTAAGGTTACATTTGGCACTGGTGTTAGAGTCAAGAATAGAAGGAGTTGGGCTGGAGAGATGGCTCAGTGGTTAAGAGCATTGGCTGCTCTTACAAAGATCCTGAGTTAAATTTCCAGCAACCACTTGGTGGCTCATAGATATCTGTAATGAAATCTGATACCCTCTTCTGGTGTGTCTGAAGATAACTGTAGTGTACTCATATACATAAAATAAATTAAAGAAAAAGAGAATGGAAGAAGTTGCTGGGACAGTTGATGCTTCTTAGCTGGAGCTAAGATATTGGCAGTGATTAAGAAGAGATCGACATCACTGAGGTGAAATCTTCCAGGAAGTTTTCTTAGAGCACAAAAAAAGCTGTCTTGCAGAGATGGCCAAGGTTGTACCTTGTGCTGCAGCTGGACCTAGTAATGTATAATAGTCACCAGGAGGTACTGGTTTTGAAGGCATGACGTGGTCATGGAGAGCAATTAAGGGTTGACACAGTGAGAAGCCAGGAAAGGTCACTGGTGAAAGTGCAGCCTCAGTTGCAATTGACATCCCAGGACTGAAAAGGTCATGCAAAGAAGTTGAATCTTAACTCCATGAAGGGAACCTGTGAGAGGTTATTGGTGAATAGTTGCACTGAAAAACTCCAGAGTATTGAGAACAGCAGCAGCAGTGGAGTGGAGTAGAGACATCTAAACCCTGGAATGCTATTGAGGCCAGAGTTGGATATGTGACCCAAGCCCTTTGGAGAAGTCTAGAAGATCATGTATGGATCCCAGACATTAGAACAAGAAGTTGTAATGTTCAAGTTGCCTTGAAGACCCCAAGGTGTTCCAGATGCCAGAGCCATGGGATTCCTGCAGAGGGAAGATGCTAACAGGGAATGGAATCAGCCCAAGAGAAAGAATTGTGTTGCAGTCAACAAAGCTAAAAGGAGTTGGGCATCAGACATGGAAATGCAGAGTTTGGAGTTTGCCCAGCTGGCTTTTGGTTTTGCTCTGATCCAGCATTTCCTCACTATGATGTTTTGGAATGGTAACATTTATCCTTTGATTTTTGAAGTATGTGATCTGCTTTTTGATTTTGATTTTATAGGGAATTACAGTTAAGAATTTGCATGAATCTCAGAAGAGACTTTGAACTTTGGATTTTTTAAAAATATTTATTTATTTATTATATGTAAATACACTGTAGCTGTTTTGAGACACTCCAGAAGAGGGCATCAGATCTCATTACAGATGGTTGTGAGCCACCATGTGGTTGCTGGGATTTGAACTCCGGACCTTCGGAAGAGCAGTCGGGTGCTTTTACCCACTGAGCCATCTCTCCAGCCCGAACTTTGGATTTTTAAGCAATCTTAAGACTGTAATAGATTATGGGGATTTTTCAAGTTAGTCTAATTCTGCATTATTCTATGGCCCTCATAGACTCATGTGTTTGAACAAGCCTATGAAGGCTAGGGAATATGGTGGTTTGAATATGCTTGCCTCATGGGAAATGGCACTATTCGGAGGTGTGGCCTTGTTGGAGTAGGTGTAGCCTTGTTCGAGGAAGTGCATCACTGATGGTAGGGGGATGGGCTTTGAAGTTCCACCCAGTGCAGAAGAGACAGTCTCTCCTGGTTGACTTCTGATCAAGATATAGAACTCTCACCAGGCGGTGGTGGCGCACGCCTTTAATCCCAGCACTTGGGAGGCAGAGGCAGGCAGATTTCTGAGTTCGAGGCCAGCCTGGTCTACAAAGTGAGTTCCAGGACAGCCGGGGCTATACAGAGAAACCCTGTCTCGAAAAACCAAAAAATAAAAAAATAAAAGATGTAGAACTCTCAGCTCCTTCTCTAGCACCACGTCTGCCTTCGCACTGCCATTCCTCCTGCCATGATGATAATGGACTAAACCTCAGAACCTGTAAGCCAGCCCCAATTACATGTTGTCCTTTATTAAAGTTGCCTTGGTCATGGTGTCTCTTCACAGCAATGAAACCCTAAATAAGACAGATAGCAAACTAAGATTTTTCTCTGAGCCATCTTGCTGGTCCACATTTTTTGTTTTGTTTTTCACACAGACTCTCACTATGTATTCTAGGCTAACCTCAAATTCCACCTCTACCTGCCTCTGACTCCCAAATGCTGCAATCTTAAGCAAAGAATGAATAATATTTCAGATTATTAACTTGTACATATACAATTATACTTAGTCTACCTGTAGGGTAAATTCTTCAAACTGGAAAACTGGGTCAAAGGTGATGCATGTTTACGGCTCAGGGTGATGTTACCAAATCATTATTCATGGGAACTAGACTGTCATATGCCAACATTGTATAACTATTCACCTTTTTCTTCCTGCTATTGTCCACAAATTATTTCATTAACTTTTTGGTCATTTGCCAATCTGATAGGCAGAAAATTACATTTCACACAGTTTTCATTTTCATCTGAGTGCAAATTATCTTTCCAATTATTTAATAGCTCTTTGAATGTCTTTCATAGAGATTTTCCCTCCCCCAAAAATAAGATTGAAGGGACTAGCAAGATAGCTCAGTGGATAAAGGCTCTTGCTGCCAAGTGTGATAAGCTGAATTTGATAATCTGGTCTGCATGGTGGAAGGAAAGGGCTGACTCCTCCAAGTTCTCTGGCCCCCAAGAGTGTAACCTGCCCCCCTCTCTGTCTTTGTCTCTGTCTGTCTCTCTCTCTTTTCTCTTGCATACATATATCTACACAGATAATAAAAAGTTTTAGAAAGATTACTGGCTAAGCCAGGCATGGTGGTGCACACCTTTAGTCCCAGCACGCTGAAGGCAAAGGCAGGCAGATCTCTGTGAGTTATCTCTGTGAGTTCAAGGTCAGCCTGGTCTATAGAGTATGTTCAGGCCAGCCAGGATTACAGGTTGCACAGAGAAACCCTGTGTTGAAAAACAAAAACAAACAAACAAAAGGATTACTGACTCTATGGCACAATGGCTAGCACATTGGACATCTAAACAAAAACTACTTAATAGTACTAACTTGGGAAATATAAGTACTACAAAAAGTCAAATAATTATTCACATTTTCTTTTAAAAGTGTTTATTTTACTTACTTTATGTGTTTGTTTGTATGTATGCCTGAGTGAACATATGTGCTCTACGTGTGTGCAGGAACCCACAGAAGTCAGAATAGGGCATCTGATCACTGGGTGCTGGGAACTAAAGACAGGTCCTCTGCACAGTGGGCAATGCTCTGAACTGCTGAGCTGTTTTTCAAGCACCAAATAATATAATATTCTTAATACTTTATTTATTTACCATGTGTATGTGTGTATGTGAGCATGCACATGTCACAGCATGTGTGTAGAGGTCAGAAAACAATTTTTAGGCATTGTTCTCTCCTTCTACTAAGTGGGTCTCTCGACGTGAACTCAAAATTTTCAGGCTTGGTTGTGAAAGATCCTGGCAGAATGTAAAAGGTCACAGAAGCCCTGAAATTGGCAAAATAGATTTTGTTGTTAGTAGAACTGGCTTCACTCATTTGGAAAAATAAAGGTGCACAATGCTTTGGCCGCTCCTCGAACCTGTGTGTCTGCCAATGTTCTGACCAGGTGTGTGCCCATTGCTGCACCTTCATGAGACTCTTTCCTTGTTTCCCTCCCATACCCATTTCTTGAGGAATCAATCATTTTAGAATAGATATTGTTTAGATCTGGAAATCCCCTACTCCCCCCTTCTCCTTTCCCCCCTGAGGGCCTATAAAAACTGGGTCCTCTTTCCCCTCGAGGTCGACTCCTCTACCCCTTCGTGGGATATGAGTCGTCCCCAGAACTCTGGCTTTCCCCGAATAAAGCCTCATGTGGTTTGCAACAAGCTCTGCCTATCGTGAGTTCTTGAGTGTCCGCTATTGTCCTGAGGCCTGAGCGAGGGGCTCCTCATGGAGTCTTTCAGTAGCAAACATCTTCACCTGGTGAGCAGTCTCTATTTTAAAACAAACAAACAAAACAAAACAAAATAAAAACCCAAATAAGGTCTTGTGTAGCCCAGACTGGTCCCAAACTCACTACTTAGCCAAAGATGACTATGGACTGTTGATCCTCTGAAGTGGTAGGGTTACAGGTATGAGTCACCTTGCCCAGGTGCTTTAGAATTTCTTTCAGAGGTCCAGAAATTGTTTTTAGGTCAGGAAGACAAAGCGGCTGCAAGACATTTTTGTTGTGTTTCTTCTTGGAAGAAAACAACTTCCTTCAGATGTTAAGCAGGTCTAAATTTCTAGAGTTGTAACCCAGGTTCTAGCACCCCCTCTTGGCTTTCCAGTGAGCAGCCCTTACATGTGCCAGGAGGAAGGATTGCCAAGCTCTCTTGGGCAGTTATAAATGCCCAGTGTAGCCTGGGCATGATGCATGATTAACATGTCCATAGAATCTGTCAAATAATCCGGGGGGGGGGGGTATGAACGTGATGAGTAGTAAGTTTCCCTCTGTTACTTTTCTTTTCTCCCTTTCTGCAGTATTTCATTGATGGACAAATTGTGTGTACACATGTGTGAGGTGTTTGTATCACTTAGTGTTTGCGTAATTAAAGGAACTCTTGTGGGAGTCAGTTCCCACTTCCGATCATATGAGTCCTATGGATTGAACTCAGGCCCTCAGGCTTCATAGTAAGTGCCTTTATCCACTGAGCCATCTCATCAGCTCCCATCTCGTTTCACTATTAATATATCAAACATTTGTGGGGCACCTACTCTGCACCACATTTTGTTCTCATCACTTAGGTCCAAAATCTTTAGCCAGTCGGTGGTGGTGCACGCCTTTAATCCCAGCACTTGGGAGGCAGAAGCCAGCCTGGACAGCCAGGACTACACAGAGAAACCCTGCTCTAAGGAAGAAAAATAAGCAAAGAAGATGAAGAACATACAGAATGGGGAAGGGAGATTAACAATTTTTTAAAAGGATATGAACTGTTTTGTTTTAAAGATTTATTTATTATATTTATTTGAGTACAGAGTAGCTCTTTCCAGACATATCAGAAGAGGGCATCAGCTTTTATTACAGATGGCTGTGAGCCACCATGTAGGAATTGAACTCAGGACCTCTTGAAGAGGAGTCAGTGCTAATAACTGCTGAGCCATCTCTCCAGCCCAGATATTAACAACTTTAAATGGAGTGGTCAGAAATGGACTTGGTGACAAAAGCAGGGAAGTTAGGAAGTGAAAGAGCTGGCCAAGTGGATCTGGTGTAATAATATTCCAGAAAGAGGAAACTACCAATGCAAAGGTCCTGTGGCAGACATGATTACATATGACCACTGAGTAAACAGGAAGGGAGACCATGTGCTTGGAGCAGAGGAGTGAACGGTGGGGAAAGAAAAAGTCACCTTCCAGAATGGCTCACTATGTAAAGGCACTTACCACCAAACCTGTGGACCTGAGTTTAATCTTTGGGACCTGTGTAATGGAGGAAGAGAACTGACTTTTGTAGATTCTCTGTCTTCCATTTGTGTGTTGTAGCACTTGAATCCACACACATGCACACGTGTATACACACTAAAGAAATAAAATAAGTAACATGCATTTTTTAAAGTGGGGGGTGAGTCAAGGCAGGAAGACAACAAGGTCAGGTCCTTAAAGGTACTGGGAAAGGACTTGATCTTTTTGCTTGTTTTTGTCTTTTTCAAAACAGGGTTTCTCTGTGTAGCACTTCTGGAACGTTTTAGACCAGGACGGCCTCAAACTCTTTGCCTCTGACTCCTAAGTGCTGGGATTAAAGGTGTCTGCCACCACACGGGGTTATGGAACTTCATCTTTCCTTAATATGTAGGTCATGTGTAGGACTCTAAGAAAAAAACCAGACAAGATTAGATGTTAAGAGCTTTCCTCCAGCTGGTTTGTGGCCTCACACAGAACTGAAATGATGAGAAGAAAGGGTGACTTTCTTTTTTTTTTTTTTTTTAAGATTTATTTATTTATTATATGTAAGTACACTGTAGCTGTCTTCAGACACTCCAGGAGAGGGAGTCAGATCTCATTACGGGTGGTTGTGAGCCACCATGTGGTTGCTGGGATTTGAACTCCGGACCTTCGGGAGAACAGTCAGGTGCTCTTACCCGCTGAGCCATCTCACCAGCCCAAGGGTGACTTTCTTAGCCCAGGCTGGACAAGGAAGGGAACCACATGGTGGTGAGGCATGGTTGGATACTGGATTGGTAGATTTTGAGAAAATGAAGGACTTGCTGATCCTTGTAATATGGGGTCCTGAGATGGTCAGGGCTCTAACTCAGTTGATAGGACACTTGCTGAGCATACATGGAGCCCAGGGTTCCATCTCCTGCACCAGATATATAATAAATACACACACGCCTGGCGTGGTGGTGCACGCCTTTAATCCCAGCACTCGGGAGGCAGAGACAGGCAGATTTCTGAGTTCGAGGCCAGCCTGGTCTACAAAGTGAGTTCCAGGACAGCCAGGGCTACACAGAGAAACCCTGTCACGAAAAAAACCAAAAAATAAAAAATAAATAAATAAATAAATAAATACACACACACACACGTGTGTGTGCCTGGGGATACATAAAACCTTCTCTCAAAACAAAACACCTTTTAAAGAGTGAGCAGTGAGAAAGAAAAGACTCTGAGTGGTTTTGATGCTGATGGCATAGATATCAAAGACAACAGGGGTAATCATTAATGGAGACCCTGCCCATTTTCATATTTTATTTATTTTGAGATGGGGGTCTCTCTCTAGCCCTGCCAATCCTGGATCAGGCTGTTTTTGAACACAGAGAGCTCTGCCTACCACTGCCTCCTGGGTGCTGGGTCTAAAGGCAAGCACCACTCACTATGCCTGCCTGCTGTTTTAATATTTTAAATTAAATTGCAAAGCAACAGGCCCCCTGTCCCTTAAAGCATTATAATTTTTTTCTATCTGGATGTTAGTGACACACATTTTTAATCCTCAATTGAAGTACTGGGGAGGAAAAGGCAGGCAAATCTCTCTGCAAGTTCAAGGCGAACATGGTCTACATAGTATGTTCCAGGACTGTTAGAGCTACATACTGAGACTCTGGTTCAATCCAGGATCATTTATGACATTTTAATGTCATATCTCTCAGTCTACCTTTAGCTCAGAACATTCCTTCTTCCTTCATTTTCTCTTCTTTTTCCTCTATGAAGGGTAGAACCTAGAGTCTGGCACACACTGGTGAACACTCTACCACTGACCTGCATCTCCCGTTGTCTTTATCTTTTATTATACAGACATGCTTTTTTCTTATTTTTTATTATATTGGTTAATTATTTGTGTGTGTGTGTGTGTGTGTGTGTATTTGAGTGTGGTCACTTGCACACTATGACAAGAATGTGGAAGTCAGAAGACATCCTTTTAGAGTAGGCTCTCTCCTTCTACCATGTGGGTCCTAGAGATTTAGCCCTGGTCCTTAGGCTTGTGCAGCAAGCCTTTGTGCACGTGCCTTTGCTCGCCGAGTCAGAGTCACTGCCTTCTTTCTTTAAGAGAGGGTCTCCTACAGCCCGGCCTGACCTCAAAGTTCGATGTGTAACTGAGGATAACATTGAACTGATCCCTTCCTTTAAAAAATTGCATTTTCCGCCAGGCATGGTGGTGCACGCCTTTAATCCCAGCACTCAGGAGGCAGAGGCAGGTGGATTTCTGAGTTCGAGGCCAGCCTGGTCTACAAAGTGAGTTCCAGGACAGCCAGGGCTATATACAGAGAAACCCTGTCTTGAAAAACCAAAAAAAAAAAAAAAAAATGCATTTTACTATGGCTGGAGAAATGGCTCAGCAGTTAGGAGAACTGGCTGTTTTTTCAGAAGATATATGTTTAGTTCCCAGAATCCACATGGTGACTAGCAACCATCTTTAACTCCATCCAGTTCCAAGAGACCCTTTTCAGGCCTGCTTGCGTAATATGCACATAAATGCATGGTACATGTAAACATGCAGGCAAAATTCATACTCATGAGGAATTTTTAAATTACATATGCATTGATATTGGGTATATGTGGGGGAATGTGTTTGAGTGTGGAGCTGTGCATGCCACAGTGTGAAAACCTCTATTTGATTCCTGGGGTTTGAACTCAGGATGCCTCTCCTTGGATCTCTTGAACTCAGGGGATCTCTCCAGCCCTTCCCCTGCCCCCCACCCCCTAACTCTAGAGTCTGAAGTTTAAGTGAAGTTTGAAATAAAGAACTCTCACCACCTACTGGTCATATGGGGAATAGCCGAGCTCGGGTTTTTTTTGTTTGTTTGTTTGTTTGGTTTGGTTTTTTTGCTTGTCCTTACCTCCTTCCCCCATTCCCTCCTAAACAGGGTCAAATTTATTTTGTAACAGGGGAGGCTGTGACTTCTGGACTTCTGACTCCGTCAGCCAAGTGCTGACCAGTAGCACTTTTTTGAAAGCAATAGGCAGTAATTTTGTAAGGTGCTTTTTTTATTTGTGATTAGGATCATGTGATATATCCTCACAAATACCACAATTGTGTGGTTACTGTTTTTTTGTTTTTGTTTTTGTTTTCTCTAATGAGTATTAATGTTTTGCCTACATGTATGTGTACCATATGCACACACAGTGCCCAAACAGGCTGGAAGAGGCATTGGATCCCTTGGATCTAGAAATACAATTGTGAGCCACCATGTGGGTGTTGGGAATGGAATCCTGGTCCTTTGGAAGAGCAGTCAGTACCACTGAGTCAACTCTCTAGCTCTCCAGCCTTACTGGTAGTTTTAAGTATAAGGACTTGGTAAAAGGAGACTTCTGTGAAAGGAGCAAGGTGGCAGCTGCGCTCTTCTGTAATTACTGTCTGTCGGGCACATACATGGAGGCTGTTTTACTGTTCCATTTCTTCTGGAACTTTCATTCACTTGCTTCACTGCAGAGCTGTAAACCTGAATCAATTACTTAACTGGCTTTGTTGTTTGTTTGTTTGTTTGGTAGCTAGAGAGAATCTCTTACTCCAAAACCCTTTAATGGTTTGGAGCTCGGTATGTAGCCCAGGCTAGCTTCAAACTTCTGGAGATTCTTCTGCCTCAGCCTCCTGAGCACTGGTCTTACAGGCACGAACCACTGACTGGCTGGTTGAGTGCCTTTAGTAGTTTGCTCATTTCTTTATTTTTCTTATTTTGTGTGTATGTGTGTGTTGACACAGGCGCTGGTGTGTTATGCATGTGTATGTGTGTGGAGGCCAGAGGACAACTTTGGGCATTGTTCCTCAAATGTCATCCCTCTTGTATATTTTCACTCAGTGTCTCCCACTGATCTGAAACTTGCCAAGTTGACTACTAGGCTGACCAGCCAGAGAGCCCCAGAGATTTCTCCTTGTCTGCTTTCGAAGTGCTGGGATTACAACCACTTGCCACCATAACCATTAAACAAACAAACAAACAAACAAAAACAAACCAATAAAGAGTTTTGAAGAATGGAATGTAAGTCTGAATCGGGCTGGTTCTCTTCTTCAACTAGGTGGCTTCCGTGGAACTCAGGTCCCCAGACTTGGGAGCAAGCCATCTTGCCCTTCTAGTTCTTTCTCTTAAGTACCTACTATTAAACCTATAATAAAACTCCTGGCTGAGCCCATTCTGCTGTATGTGAATGTCATTCTTTAAATTCATAAGACAAAAAAAGTGGTTGTCACTAATTCAGTGGAAATTTTGTGTGACCACGAAAGTTCATCACTCTAACTCCTGATTTAAAGCCCACCTGGGGCTAGGAAGTTTCTGTTAAACTCAAGGACAACCCACTTTTCCAAATCGTTAAGCTGTGAGAAACCCTTCTGACCTAGTTTGGATTTTATTGCTGTGAACAGACACCATGACCAAGGCAACTTTTATAAAAGACAACTTTTTTTTTTTTTTTTTTTTTTTTTGGTTTTTCAAGACAGGATTTCTTTGTATAGCCCTGGCTGTCCTGGCACTCACTTTGTAGACCAGGCTGGCCTTGAACTCAGAAATCCACCTGCCTCTGCCTCCCGAGTGCTGGGATTAAAGGCGAGCGCCACCACGCCCGGCTACTTAAAAGACAACTTTAATTGGGGCTGGTTTACAGGTTCTGAGGTTCAGTCCATTATCATAATGGTGGGGAAGCATGGCAGCGTTCAGGCAGGCATGGTGCTAGAGGAGCTGAGAGTTCTACATCTTCATCCAAAGGAAGCCAGGAGCAGACTGTTTCAAGTGGCTAGAAGTGTCTCAAAGCCCATCCCCACAGTGACACACTTCCTTCAACAAAGCCACACCTACTTCAACGAGGCAACACCTGATAGTGGCACTCTTTGGGCTAAGCATATTCAAATCACCACACCCTCTGTGCAATAACCAAACTTGCTCAAAGCTAGGAAATGTAGCAGGAGGGCAGGGGGAGTGATACACATGCCAGGAGGGCAGGGGGAGTGATACACACGCCAGCAATGATGTGTTCCTTTATCCCCACAGGTGGGAGAGGGATACATTCCAGAACTCTCTGGGGAGGGAAACAACTGGATGTGGACCATCTGCTTTGCCCAGGGAGGGGAGGGCATGCAGGGTTACCCTGGAAGCCAAATTGGTGGCCTGTGTCTTTTCAAAGCCCCATCTGTGTTCTCAGCCCAAATGCTGGGAGATCTGAGTGTTGAGAGCCAACCACAGCCTCCTTGGGGCAGTTGCATTCCAGACAGGGGTGGAAGGTAGTCTGGCATATATCTAGGAGGTCCTTGAAATGGTGAAAGAGCACAAAGTGCTTCCAAGGGCTTCGTGTACATTCTGGAGTGGCTGAAGTTGGCTTCTCCCTCCCACTTCCCTCTGGAGACTCTAGAGAAAATGGTCCCCTTTTTAATTTAATTTAATTTAATCTAATTTAATTTATTTTTTTAGGATGAACATGAAGGGTGTTACCAATGGTGTGTGTGTGTGGAGGGGAGGGTCATTAATGAGCTCTAAGTTTTTTGTTGTTGTTGTTTTCGAGACAGGGTCTCTTTGTGTAGCCCTGGCTGTCCTGGAACTCATTCTGTAGACCAGGCTGGCCTCGAACTCAGAAGTCTGCCTGCCTCTGCCTCCCAAACACTGGGATTAAAGGCATATGCTATCATTGCTGGGCTTTTTAAAAAGTTTTCAATCACATTCTCTCTGTCTCTATCTTTCTCTCCTGCTGTGGATGTGAATATAAAGCTCTCAGCTTCTATTCTAGCACCATGCCTATCTGCTTCTCAGCATAATGATCATGGACTAACCATCTAAAACTGTAAGCAAGCCCCCAATTAAGTGGTTTTTAAAAATAAAGAGTTGCCTTGGTCATAGCCTCTCTATATAGCAATAGAACAATGACTAAAACATATACTTTTCCCCAAGTCACAAGAATTAAAGATGCTTCTACGAAGCCAGGCTTGGGCTACACAGAGAAGTCCTGTCTTGAAAAATAAAAATAAAAATAAAAACAACAACAACAAAAAAGATTTGTAGGCAGGAGAATGACACATTTTAAATCGTCCTATACTACACAACGAAACGGTGTCTGTAAAACAACCAAAAATTGCTTATTGGATTGGGTATTAGCTCAATGATCTGCTATTTGTGTTTCCTTCCTACCACTGAAAGAAAGAAAAGGTCTGCCGAGCTGGTGGTGCACACCCTTAATTTCAGAACTCCGGAGGCAGAGACAGGTGAATCTCTCTGAGTTCAGGGCCAGCCTGGTCTACAGAATGAGTTCTAGGACAGCCAGGGCTACACAGAGAAACCCTGTCTCGAAAAACAAAACAAAACAAAACAAAACAAAACAAAACAAAACAAAACAAAACAAAACAAAACAAAACAGGACTTCCAGACAAGGGACTGAGGTGCATATTTTACATCAAAGCAAAGCTGGCTCCCAGGTTCTCTCAGCTTCCTCAGGTCCCCACATGGCGCACCCTGCCCCCAACCCTTAACTCCAGCTCAGGGGCTGGGTTGCCCTACCCCCAGATATCTCTGTATTCTCTCTCTCTCTTTCTCTCTCTCTCTTCCTCTCCTCTCTCTCTCTCTCTTCCCCCTTTCCCCTCCCTGTCTCCTGTCCTTTCCTCCTTCCCTCTCTTTCTTCCCCTACCTCCTCCTTCTCTTCTCTTTCTATGTGGGCACAGCCTTACACCCTTTCTCTCTTTCTCTTCTTCCTTCCCATCTCCCCAAGGTGACTTTCCTGGCCTCAGTCCTTGGGGCCAGTGAACTTGCCTGAGATCAGCTTCCCAATAAACCTGCCTTTAATATATTCTAATCTGGCTTGAATTGGCTTGTTTCACTTGGTGGTGGAGAAATAACCTACCAGTTTCTAAGCAGCAAATTGTTAAAACCTCCTTAGTTATGCATTGCATTTGTCTTACTAATCTAGTTCTCTCTCTGTCTCTGTCTCTCTGTGCAACATTTCATTTTTCAGTTAAACATTTTTGGTTTTGGTTTTGGAGATTGAGTAAGGACACACGCTCTACTTATTAATCAATAAAAATATTTTTACAACTTCAAAAATTTTTTACAGCAAATTTGGGTATATTTCTTCAGCTTATCAACCAACGAAAACAGGCCAAGCTTTTTGTAAATGGAGAAAACCAGGGGTTGGGAGTATAGCCCCTCATGGAGGTATGTGGTTGTAACTCCAGGATTAGGGTAAGAAATAGGGTGAGAGACACAGGAGGATTCCTGAAGAGCATTAGCCGGTCAAGCTAGGAAAGCTGGTGAACATCAGGGAGAGACCCTGGCACAAAAACAAAAATGGGGAGCCTTTAAAGGTAAAAGACCTGACACTCTCCCCAATGGACTATCACCTCACAGTATTAATAGAAAACACTACACACACACACACACACACACACACAGACACAGACACACACACGCTATAGGAATGTATTAATGTAGTATCTGAAACAATGAGTGAGACTGGGAAAGAAGAATCTCCCAGCTCAGGCTGCCTTTGAACTCATGATCCCTTCTTCCAACCTCTTCCCAAAGGCTGGGATTACAGGCTTGCACCATCACAGACTCAGATGGCAAGGCTGGCTTTAACCTGTCAAACTGTGGTGAGATCTTGTTTCAAAAAGCCAAATACACATTGTTTGGGAGGTGAAGGCTGAAGGAGGAGAAGTTCAAGGTCATCTGTGACTTCAACAAAGTCAAAGTACAAAACAAAACAAAAACCCAGGAAAGCAGAACATGGACAAAACGTGTGCGGCAATGGGCTATGCACAGACAGGCTGGTCTCCAGTCGAGCTGAACCCCGGGACCCGGTGGTGATAATTCACCTTCATGGGACAGAAGGAGTTCTCTCATGTCTCCTGGAACCCCGGCTCCTATCAAAGTTACCGCCCCCCTCAGCCCCCACAAGAGAAGCATGGCTAGAAGTCACGTAGGCAAGGTCCCAAGCTTCTGACCTTCAGGCTAAACTCCTCCCCAGTTACCTAGAAACAGTAATGACCATAAGAGGGGCTGCTTGGCTCCACCTCACTCTCTTGCTCTTACTCCCCTTACTCCCCTTACTCTCCCCTCCCCTCCCCTTACTCGCCCCTCCCCCTCCCCTCCCCTCTCCTCTCCTCTCTCCTCATGCTCTCCTCTTTCTCTCTCTCCCTCTTCCTCTCTAGCCTTTCTTCTCTCTCTCCCTTTCCCCTTCTCTCCTCTTGGCCATGGCCGGTCTCTCTCTCTCTCTCTTTCTACCTTCTCTCTTTCCCCCTGCCTTTCTACAATAAAGCTCTAAAACCATGGACTGTCTCTGTTCATCAAGGCTGTGCAGACTCTCGCCTGTGTGGGAACCTCTCTCTCTCAGCCCTCTCTCCCATAACCCCGGGGCTACAGGGTGTTGTCCTGGGGCCCTGGTCGGGGCTGCCCCTTGTCCACCACCCGTAGAGTGGGGTCAGTGGCTTAGATGCCCATCTGGGGCCCAGTGGAAAGCGTCTGGCAGTCCTCCCGCGTCTGCCTGCCCAGAGCAAAGGAGGAACTCTGGCCGGACGTGGGCTATCCTCCCTTCCCCGCTTCACCTACCCCTTTTAGTTCCCACAAAAACTAAAACAAACTAAAAACCCAACCCCTTGCCCAAAACTGGGAACAAACAAACCTCCCTGGTATCCCGCCAACTTATTTCTTGCTGACATATCTAGTTCAAGGTCCCAGTGAGGGAGTTTTATACTTCTTATCTTTGCCTGGAGTATCCTCCTTTTAAGTGTCACCTTGAAAGCTGCCTTCCACAACGTTTCCCCTAAACCCTAAATTCTCCATTCAGTACAGATGAGGGTCTTGCATCTCTTTTTCAGAGTACTCATTACTCCTTCACAGAACCTTGGCTTGAACAAGGCGCAGAGATCTCAGTGATTCCCTTGCCTGACACAAAATCAGCTAGTTATGTTAGGAGGAAAAAACAAACAAGCAAATTGTAGTAGCTTTTGATCAGATCATAACTCCAAATGGGTTAAAGTTAAATGTTTAAATGTACTTTTTTTTTTTTTTTTTTGTTTTGTTTTGTTTTCGAGACAGGGTTTCTCTGTGTAGCCCTGGTTGTCCTGGAACTCACTCTGTAGACCAGGCTGTCCTGGAACTCAGAAATCCACCTGCCTCTGCTTTTTCTGTTGTTGTTGTTGTTAAATGTACTTTTAAAACTTTTTTTTTTTCTTTCTTCTAGACAGAGTTTCTCTGTATAGCTCAGGCTGTCCTGGAACTCAGAAATCCACCTGCCTCTGCTTTTTCTGTTGTTGTTGTTGTTAAATGTACTTTTAAAACTTTTTTTTTTTTTCTTTCTTCTAGACAGGGTTTCTCTGTATAGCACTGGCTGTCCTGGAACTCACTCTGTGGTCCAGGCTGGTCTCAAACTCAGAAATCTGCCTGTCTCTGCCTCCCAAGTGCTGGGATTAAAGGTGTGCACCACCACTGCCCAGCTAAAAAGTTTTATTGATATATGGTATGTATGTGCATAGGTTGATGTATATAGCACACTATGGAGATCTGAAGACAACTTGTAGGAGTTGGGTCTTTCTTTGCATTACATGGTCCTAGGGATGAAACACAGATCGTCAAGTTTGGCAGCAAGAACCTTTACATGCTAAGTCATCTCACTGACCTTCACAAATGTAATTTTAATTTATTTCTGTGACAATTTTTTGATCTATAATCTCAGTATGTTTATAAGTACACCTGTATGTGTCTATTATCTTTACATTATTTTCATCTGTCTATCTGTCTCTGTCTGTCTGTCTTCCTACCTATCTATTGTGATAGGTGCGCTAGACAAGTTCTGTACCATTGAGTTAGATATCTCCAGTAGAGCAGACATTTATTAAGTAACTAGTGTATGCCTGAGGCAGTGGATAAAAAGTTTCCTGATCCTAAAATGTCTAGTAGGGGTGATGATAGTAACCTTGCCTTTCTACTAATGAAAATTGCTATTTAGTTAATAAACCATTGCTATGGCAATGATAATGACTAGGGAAAGGCTGTGCTAAGGATTCTGTTTGTTTTTTGTTTTGTTTTCTTGTGGCACATAGATTTCAGGGGCACATAGATTGAACACTTAGAAATATAGGAAAGTATCACATATAGATAATATTTCTTTTTTTTTTTTTTAAAGATTTATTTATTTATTATATGTAAGTACACTGTAGCTGTCTTCAGACACTCCAGAAGAGGGCGTCAAATCTCGTTACAGATGGTTGTGAGCCACCATGTGGTTGCTGGGATTTGAACTCTGGACCTTCGGAAGAGCAGTCTGGTGCTCTTACCCACTGAGCCATCTCACCAGCCCTAGATAATATTTCTTAAAGTGGCACAATATATGCAAAGTTCCTGCGGTGGACAAGATCCAGGCTCTTACGACTTCAACAAGACAGTAGGAATTAAACTCGTTATATAAATCCCATTAGAATAGTTTGCTTAGATTTTTCCTGTAGCTCCCTACTGTCCTGTGAATGAAACCTCTTTTCTTACTCCTGAACCAGGCAGGATTTAGAGGTAGCTGGCTGAGCAGCATCCCACTGCCCTGCTCTGATCTTCTCAGATTCTACTGTAGGCCCGCCCTCAGGCGGGTCCCCACCCTGCCCCCGCCCAGATGGCTCACTCTGTCTTACAATTGGATAGTTCGGTTAGATTCGTGCTCTGGTTGGCTGAAAAAGCAGTCAGTTAGGGGTGAAAGCCTTGATAACCCGTGCGGAGCTTCGAGGGGGCGGGCTCGGGTGCGGTGCGGGCGCTGCCGGGGCTTCTCATTCAGGTAAAGTCAACCACGCGAGTCCTGGAGGGGAACAGTGGACCCAAGTGTCCGGGAGGGGTGTGATGCTTTTAGCCCCCTTCTATGGGTTCTGTGCGTTGCAACGGGGTGGGCGCCGTGTCCTGTAATGGTGACCATTTGGACATTGGGAGCCTCAGGTGGTTTAAAGCCGACCGGAGAGGGGGGACCCTAGATTATTAGGCAGATCGCCACCACATGGCCATCCAGGACCTAACCAGAGGAACTTGTGCGCATTGTAGTCTCCTAGATGCCTTAGGGGACCCTTCCCCAGAGTTGGCTTGAAGACCTGGGAATGGGTTTCTTGCAGTGGGGTGGAGTGGGCGGATGGTACGGAAACGGTGTTGGAGGGAGGAACGGATGTCCCCCACTCCCCGGACCTACTGACAATAGCAGCGGATGGAACCGCCCAGCGGTTTTTCCTGTAGGAAACTGCCCTGTCTTTTCTAAGCGGACTTGGTTCTGTATGTTTGGGGAGGTGTGTGTGTGTGTGTGTGTGTGTGTGTGTGTGTGTGTGTGTGATGATTCAAGGACCCCTTGTCCTGCCATCATCTAGCTCTTTCCCCCATCCTGCGTTTGAGAATCCTATCCCAACATGAAGGGCTCCCACCTAGAGCCTTATCAGTAAGACATAACTTCTTCAGGACCTCGGGTATGCATGCTCTGTGTCCTGTCCTTCAGGTTTCCTGATGACAGCTCTCCTGATCACAGCTCTCTAGACTGATCGCAGCTCTGTGTCCCGAAATAGTCCCAGGGCTGGGTGTGGGGGCGTGTGGCTTCAGCTCTGACAGCCTAATGAGGGGGTCTCAGGCAGGGGATCCGGATTTAACTTTGATAGCCAGGCAGTGTGGGAGATATGAGGGCAGCTACACGCCCTACTCCGGGAGGCATTGGCTTGTGTAGCAGTCTAATGTTGGCTTGCCCCACCACACTCCTTACTCCCAAGGCTGGAACTGACAGCTGTGAGCTGGGAGGGTGATATGTGGCCTGGGTTCCCTGCAGTTTCTAGGGGAGCAAAAGGGAATCTTTCCAAAAGCGCCTATTATCCTAGTTACCTGAGAGGTCCAGGTAGGATGATTAAAAGTTGAAGGCGCCGGGCATGGTGGCGCATGCCTTTAATCCCAGCACAGGCAGAGGCAGGCAGATTTCTGAGTTCGAGGCCAGCCTGGTCTACAAAGTGAGTTCCAGGACAGCCAGGGCTATAAAGAGAAACGCTGTCTCGAAGAAAAAAAAAAAAAAAAAAGAAAAGAAAGTTGAAGGCCTGCCTGAGAGCTGCAGAGTGAGTTCAACGCCTGTTGAAACAATTGAGTAAAGGGGTCAGTGAGATGGATTGGCCAGTAAAGGTACTTGATCAGGGAATGACATCCTTGTTGCATCCCTGGGATTTACTCGTGTAAGGAGAGAACTGACTCTATAGAGCTGCCCTCTGCCCTCCACTCTCACCCCATGGCATCCTTGCACCCACCCACCCTTCCACCTCCTACATAAAATAAATAAAATGTAAAAAAAAAAAAAAATTAAAAAGGGGTTAGTGGTGTAGCTTAAAACTCACCTAGCTTGTGTCAGTGGGGCTGAGGGCAAAAAAAAAAAAAAAAAAAAAAAAAAAAAAAAAAAAAAGCATTCATTTGGGCGTAGTGGTACATGCCTGAAATCCTAGCATTCCAGAAGCAGAGACAGGGGAATCTCTTTTTAGAGGCCATCCTGATTAGCAAATTTCAGGCCAGCTAGCTCTCCATAGTGAGACCCTGTCTTAAATACATAAAATAAAACAAAAAGCAAACAGGGCAGCACTCAGCAGGGAGAGACAGAACAAGTTCTTTGAGTTCAAGGCCAGCCTGGTCTAGATAACATAGGGAGAATTTTTCTCAAACACAAAACAGAACAAAACGAAGCTGATCCATATGTAAAAGAGGGAAACTGAGGCTGTGGCAGTAGCTCTTTTATTACAGTATTTGTTTAGTGTGCATGAAAGCCTTGTGCTCCATCTCCAGCACTGCACAAGCCAGGTGTGGTAAAGCACACGTGATCATCTCAGCACTCAAGGGTTGGAGGGAGGGGAGTTGAGTTCACTGTCAACTATGGAAGGAGTTGGAGGCCAGCCTAGGCTTCCTGAGACCTTGTCTCAAAACAAAACCAAAGAAAACAAAACTAATGGGCTGGAAAGATGACTCAGTGCTTACAGTTGAGTACGACCCTTGTCATTTGATTCCAGCTGTCTTAGTCAACTCACACCTGTGACTCCAGCTCCAGGGGAGCTACAGCTTTTGGCATCCATGGGCAAATACCCACACACAGCCCCAAACCATCCAAATTAAAAGCAAACAGCAACCCTTATTGCTGTTTACCACTCTAGTAATCTCTGCCCTATGTCTCAGTCCAGTCTTTGTGCCTGGATGCTTCAGTCTTAAAAATGACCTGGGGCTGCTTTCTCGGTCCTGTTGCTTTGGATTCGGATGTGACCAGGTTTCTGGAGGAAGGGGCAGACTGCACAGGATCACACTGCAGCTGCGCAAAAGGCAGTTTCAGACCCCTGAGCCCCGGTCCAGGTTTTTTCTGAAGCTCAGTTTTTCCCTGGCAATTTCCTAAAAACAAGTCCTGAGAGGCACTGGCTGTCCTCCATGGTGACCTGCTGTCCTGCCCTTGTAGCCGGTGTGAGGGGACAGGAAACAGCTGCTTGGGGTGGGGAGGAAAACTTCAGAGCCTTAGGTTGGACAGGGGAAGGGTTAGAGGAGGGAGCTCAGAGAGTAGAAAGGGGTTCTCCCAGCAGTGGAGAGGGTAATGTGTTAGTCATGCTGATGGGTGCTGAAGAGCTAGTAATGTCTGGCACTCAGATCGCCATGCAGAATTTGAAAAGCTGGAAAGAGTGGCTGGGTTTTTAGTTGTTTGAAGCAGAGGGTTGGTTAGCAAGAAGATGGGTTGGGTCTGCTCGATGTAAAGCTACACAATCAAGGGCTTGACTGGTCACTACAAACAAGGGGTCCCTAGAAGGTGGAGAGAACCTAATCTGAAAGGTGTTTCACATAGGCAATGGACTGAATTGCACTGTAAATTGCCACCAATAATCCATGGTGCAGAATTCTACAGGGGCTACTCAGGGAGAGTATACGGTAGAAAATCAATGTGAGCCACTTTTTGCTCCCCCAAGGCTTTTCATGTGGGTACTCAAAGTCCCACCCTCTCATCATTCCCTTTTTGTCCATTTTTGCATGTATATGGGGATGCTAGGCATTGAGGATTGAGCACAGGTCCTTATGCGTGTTACAACACTGCAGTGCCTGAAACTACGTCCCCGTCCCTATCCTATCCTGCTTCTGGTTTTTGAGACAGGGTCTCTCTAGGTACCTCTGGTTGTCTGAGAACCCACTGGTATTCTCCAGCTTCTGCTTCTGAGTCCTGGGATTAAAGTTCTAGATTTAATGCTTGATCTTAACTAACCCATTACATGTGATTTCATTCCTTCTCTACCTGCTCTTCCTCTTTCGGAAATAGTTTTTCAGTATACAACTTAGCCTTGCTTGTAGCCCAGCCTGATCTGTCTTCCTATCTCAGCCTTCTGAGTGGAAGGAAGGCTTACAGTGTACCACCACATCTAGCTTTCTTTCTTTTCTCTTCTTTATTCCTCCCTTCCTTAAAAAAGTTATTTTATGCACATGAGTGTTTGCCTGCATTTACGTATGCACTCCACGTGTGTGGCAGAAGAGGGCATTGAATACACGGGAACTGGAGTTATAGGAAGTTGTGAGCCACTGTGTGAGTGCTGGCAACCAAACTTGGGTTCTCTGGAAGAGTAACAATTACTCAACTCTTCAGCCCCTTCTTTACTTTAAAATTTTGTTTTTTATTATATGTGAACGTATCTGAGTATGTATGTAGACCTAGTGTCCTCCGGATCAGAAGACTGTTGGATCCCCTGGAACTGGAATTACAAGTGATTTTGAGCTTTCTGTCCAGTGTGGGTGCTGGG
The DNA here is from genome assembly GCF_000001635.26 of Mus musculus. Classification (NCBI taxonomy): domain Eukaryota; kingdom Metazoa; phylum Chordata; class Mammalia; order Rodentia; family Muridae; genus Mus; species Mus musculus. Next base: position 129,803 of record NT_187027.1, read on the forward strand.
AACTGAACTTGAGTCTTTTGTAAGAATAGTTAAGTGCTCTCAACTACTGAGCCATCTCTCCAACCTACTTTTCTGAGATAGGCTCTTATGTATTCCAGACTGGCTTCAAATCTTATGTAGCTGAAGATGATTTTGAACTCCTGATCTGCCTGCTTCTACCTCTTGAGTGATGGGCATTCACCACTAGTCAGTAACCAAGGGCTTCGTGGGTGCTAGACAAGTATTCTACCTAGTGAACTACATCTCCAGCCCAGGATTTGTTGCTTTTTGGGTGCTGCTCCAGATCAAATTCATGTCCTTGTGTATGCCAGGCAAATCCCCAGTTCTAGACCCTCATTTTCTTAGCCTTCAAATGTCATCTGAGGAGTCCTGCTCACTGAACTCCTCATCGACAGTTACAGCTTTGCCTCTTTTGGTGCTGGTGTTTGCCTGTCCTAGAGACATTCCAGAGAGACAGGTGTTCAACTATCGTGGCACTGAGACTTAGCTAGAGTTATACTTTGTATCTATCGTTCCTACAGGGGGGTTGCAAGTAACCTTGGTTAAAATTCTACACATTAAATCTTCTTACCATTTCTCTTAAGAAAAATGGGGGTTGAACCTGGAGAATGATAGGTGAGCATTTGGCCACTGAACTATATCCTCAACTCTGTTTTCACGTTTGAGACAGGATCTGTCTAAGTTGCTTAGGCTTATCTTGTACCTTTTTTTTTTTAAAGAATTATTTATTTTATTTATATAAGTACACTGTTGCTATCTTCAGACACTCCAGAAGAGGACATCGGATCCCATTACAGCTGGTTGTGAACCACCATATGGTTGCTGGGAATTGAACTCAGAACTTCTGGAAGTGCTCTTAACCTCTGAGCCATCTCTCTGGCCCCTCCCTCCCGTTACCCCCCCCCCCCCCCAAGAGTATCTTACTATGTAGTTCTGAATGTCCTGGAACTTACTATGTAGACCAGACTGGCCTCACACTCCGAGATCCACCTTCTTCTTCTTCTTTTTTTTTTTTTTTTATTTTTTTTAAAGATTTACTTATTTATTATATGTAAGGACACTGTGAGTCACATCTCGTTACGGATGGTTGTGAGTCACCATGTGGTTACTGGGATTTGAACTCCGGACCTTCGGAAGAGCACTAAGCTTACCCACTAAGCCATCTCACCAACCCAAGATCTGCCTTCTAAGTGCTGGTATTAAAGGAGTGCACTTCTGTGCCTAGCTCTAATTGTGATACTCTAGTCTCAGTTTCCAGAGTCTGCAGTACTTCCACTTTCTTATTTTTCTTTGCTTGACGTCTTTCTTGCTTCCTTCTTCCCAGCTTTGCAACTTAGGTGCTCATACTTCATAAACTTCAAATTTCGGCTAAACATGGTGGCACGTATTTGTCATCCCAGAACTTGAGAGGCTCAGGCAGGATCACGATTTGTAGCCACATAGCAATATTTTGTCTCAAAAGCAAAAGTGGTAGAGCACTTGGAATCCATCTGTTGCAGAGTAGTTCCGAGGTTCCGGAAGGGAGGAGGAGAACCTGGGGGTGGGTGAGGTTTGAAGTTTCAATGTGGCGTAACTGTTTGCTCAAAGTTTCAATGGTGGTGTAGCTAATATCAAGGTCAAAGCAAGGGGCAGAACTGGATTTGCACCCTTACTTTTCTGGGGGACATTTTTTCAGGCTGTCTGGTGGCTGCTCCAGGAAACATGGCCAAGTTTGTCCTGAATCAGAACCTTCCTGGTGAGTTTACAAAATGAGGTAAATGTATTTACACAGATCCACATTGGGTGCTTGTATATATGGATATAGCTTAACAATTCCCTTTTATTTTTATTAACACAGTAGCCACATAGGCAGCCAGGCGGCACATGCCTTTAATCCCAGCACTTGGGAGGCAGAGGCAGGCGGATTTCTGAGTTCGAGGCCAGCCTGGTCTACAAAGTGAGTTCCAGGACAGCCAGAGCTATACAGATAAACCCTGTCTTGGAAAAACAAACAAACAAACAAACAAAAACAACAACAAAAAGCATTATTAGCAAACGTAATGGTTCTGTTTAAAACCCACTCATAACAGCCCCCATAATTAATGTCCCAACTCCCCGTGGTTGCCTAGGAGAGACACCCCCCCCCAGTGTGCCCTCTGCGCATCCTTTAGTTCTCCCCCCAACCCCCTTCACCATTCTGGAGACATCTGAATTCCATCCGTCACTCTACAGTCTACTGTCTTCCATGGGCTGTTTTTCCTTCTTGGAACCTTCTGCTCTTGCAGCTGCGTCTGCCTTATGAAGCGCTCAATCTTAAGTTCCTGCCACAGGAAATTTTTTTCTGACGTGAGAGCCAAAGTTGGCTCCTGCAGTGGTTCTGTAATTCACCATGTATTAGTGCCTTGAAAATCATTTGAAATGATTGTGTCTATCTATAGCTAACAAGGGGTCAAGATATTGTCTTCCTTATTATAGTGTCCCAAGAATATAAGTATTTGTCACATAGTGGGTGCTTAAACATGGTTGCATGCCCATCGTGTGCAGGTACGCCTGCAAGCCTCGGGTGTGGTCTTGAGCTCTGGCAGCAGTACAGGTGCACCGCAGGGACAAGGGATGAGGAAACATGTTTGTTCACTCTCTTTGGGAGCTTCTTGGTTTGACCCCTCTTCCCTCTCAACCCTCCTGTTATACCACAGACCTGGGCGGCCCTCCCCTGTACCCAGGCCCCACTGGAAGTGCCCGCAGCCCTAGCTCTCCCTATTCTGTGGAGACGCCCTATGGCTTCCACTTGGACCTGGACTTCCTCAAATACGTGGAGGAAATCGAGCGTGGCCCTGCCTCTCGCCGAACTCCAGGACCTCCTCATGCACGCCGCCCGCGCGCGTCTCGAACGGGCCTCGCGGGAGCGCGGAGCCCAGGAGCTTGGACTTCCAGCGAATCCCTGGCCAGTGACGACGGCGGAGCCTCGGGTGCACTCTCTCCTGGTGCGTTCCCGGGGCTCTCGCTACCTCCGCTGTCGCCACGCTCCTTGTCGCGCAATCCGCGCGTTGAGCACACGCTCTTGGAGACCAGCCGACGACTGGAGCAGGCGCAGGCTCGGGAGCGCGCGCTCAGCCCGGCCCGCGCAGTCACACGCAGTCCGCGCGGGTCCGGCCGTAGCAGCCCCGCCCCTAACCCCGCCCTTGCCTCCCCGGGCCCTGCCCAGCTGCAGCTAGTGAGGGAGCAGATGGCCGCGGCGCTGCGGCGCCTGCGTGAGCTCGAGGACCAGGCGCGCGCTCTGCCCGAGCTGCAGGAGCAGGTGCGCGCGCTGCGTGCCGAGAAGGCGCGGCTACTGGCCGGGCGCGTGCAGCCAGAACAAGAAGTAGAGATCGAGGCGCGCCCAGACAAGCTCGCCCAGCTTCGGCGCCTCACCGAGCGTCTGGCCACCTCGGATCGTGGAGTGCGCTCCAGGGCTAGCCCCCGGGCAGAGGATCCCGACGGGTTGGCTGCCAGGCGCAGCGAAGGAGCGCTGCAAGTGCTCGACCCGGGGTCTAGGACACCCGATGGGGAACCCCGGACTCGGGAGACGGGCACCGAAGTCGTGCCTGAGACCCGAGAGGTGGATGCCCAGGCAGTACCCGAGACAGGGGAGGTTGGAGTGGAGGTGGTCCCTGAGACCGTTGAGGTGGACACGTGGGTGACTGAGGAGCTCCTAGGGTTGCCTGAGGCTGCAGAGCGTGAGCTGGAACTGCTCCGCACCAGCTTGGAGCATCAGCGAGGGGTGAGCGAACTCTTGCGGGGCCGATTGAGGGAGTTGGAGGAGGCCCACGAGGCCGCAGTGACCAGGCCTCAGTCTCGCGACGTTGCTGCCCAGACTACATTGGGTTGCACTGAGAAAACCACACAGACAGAGCTGCCAGTGGAGAACCAGCCCAGACCCACGGCTGGAGACGAGATGGCCCCTGTTGGTGAGTCTCCACTACTGGTTGAACCTTGGCCTGCCAGGTCGCTGAAGTCAAACTCAGTGCTCTCATATGATTCCCTGCTAGGCATCCTCAAATCCATCATGAAGAAGAAAGATGGTATTCCAGGTGCACAATCCAGTCAGGGACCCAAGAGTCTGCAGTTCGTTGGGGTCCTCAACGGAGAGTGAGCACTTTCCTTCCTTTCCATAGCAGCCACAGGGACACAGGCTATTAATCCCAGTTCTGCCCCTCTGCTCATAAAGTGGCTTTGATAGTCCTCAGTTTCCTCATCTTTAAAATGCCACTCTCACTTCAACACACTTGAATGAGCCTACAGGGCCTCCCATCCTGTTCTTAGGTATGAGAGCTCCTCCAGTGAGGATGGCAACAGCGATGATGAAGATGGTGTTGCTGAACACCCCAGGAGTAGCTCTTTTGGATCAGATGATAGCAGTGGGGGATCTGACGCTGGAACCCCTGGCCCCCACAATGACAAAGATGCTGGGGACTGCGAGCTTGAGACACATCCAGAGCTGACGGCAGGGAGAGAAGGGAGGTGAGCTTTCTCTAAAGATTTGGAATGCGGATAGCCTCTTTCCTCCTGGTCATCACTGTTCAGGATTCTGAGTCTAGACTGGCCTCCTTGGCAGGTGTGAACTGAACCCCCGTTTGAGGGAGGCTTGCATTGCTCTGAATCAGCAGCTGAACCGGCCACGTGGAGTCACCAGCAGAGATGGCGTGAGTGTGGGCCAGATTTCTACTCTCCGACAGTTTCCTAGAGCAAGAGTACCAAGTTTGGTCCCCTCTCACTAGAAAGACCTTACTTGATCTAACCTCTCCAAAGAGATACCCCCACCCCAAGGAGAGCTGTGACCTTTTCTTGGACTGCCCAGCCACAGCCTCAAGTAAACAGAGCCCCAGACCCATCCATGACGCTTCAAGAGCAAGTGGGTACTCACTCCCATTTCCCCGTATGTAAACTCTTTGTTTTCCTGAGCATACGAACTTCACTGACTGTACCTCCTTCTCGAAGAGGGTGAGTGAGGTCCCCGCTCTCCACCTGGTTTCTTTTTTTTTTTTTTGTTTTTTTGAGACAGGGTTTCTCTGTGTAGCCCTGGCTGGCCTCGAACTGAGAAATCCGCCTGCCTCTGCCTCCCAAGTGCTGGGATTAAAGGCCTGCGCCACCACGACCGGCTCCACCTGGTTTCTTGACACCCTACTTAGAAAGCATTGGCCTCCCTAGGGTCACCAAACATGTCTTACACACACACACACACTATTTTTTGGCCTCTCCCATTTTTTTTCTCACCATTGATTAATTCTTTGTCCTGGTCCTGCCAGAATGCAGCACGCCTTGTGGCCCAGGAATGGTTTCGAGTGTCCAGCCAAAAACGCTCTCAGGCTGAGCCTGTGGCTGGGGTTCTTCGAGGGGTGAAAAGCCTGGGGCCTGAGCTGCTGGCTTATGTGGTGAACCTGGCTGATGGCAATGGAAACACAGCTCTGCATTACAGCGTGTCTCATGGGAATCTCGCCATTTCCAGCCTGCTACTGGATACAGGTCAGAGTTGTGGAGAAGAGGGCTAAGGCAGGTGAAGGTTGGATCACTGAGGGGCACAGATGAGTAGCAGAGGGTCCCATTGAGCCTCTCTTAAGTTATTCTTGGTGGCTGTTCACTTGGCCAGAAGTCAGCACTGGGTGTTTTCTTCTGACTCCCTACTTTGTTTTCTGAAGCTGAACTTCCTATTGAACCTAGAGCTGTTTGACCAGCAAATCCCATCTGTTTCCATCTCCCCAGCCTTGGAGTTGCAAATGGTGCTCAACTTTCTATGTATGTGCTGGGATCCAAGTGTGGTCCTCAAGCTTGCAGTAGTTCTAACCCCTCTGTGCACCCAGACATAAGGCGTACCAGACATAACCCATCAAGGCCTTATGCCTTGATATCTAGCCCCTGCCTGGCCTCAAATCTGTGACCATGTTGCTTCTGCCTTCCAAATACTGAAATTACAGGGATGTAGAGGCCTTTTGATATTATTATATCTTCAGCTGTTCTGAGCTAGCTCCCCAGCCCCAATAACAATCAGCTTTGAGACCAGAGACCTCAATTTAGCACCTGGGTATATTCTCTCTAGGCCTTGACATTTTCCTTTTTTTCCTGAAACACTGTCTGTAGTTCCGGCTAGCCTGGAACTCACGAAAGATCCACCTGTCTCTGCTGGAATTAAAAGCATATACCTAAGCCTTGCTGTTTCCTGAGTTTTTGGGCTCCACTGTCTATCCCCTGGGGGGCGGGTACTGCTCACACTGTTTAGGTTGACTGTCATCAAGCTGGAGTACTGTTTACTTGCCTCCTGCCTAACTCTGCCTCATCTTATTGCCCCACTGAGGCAAATACACTCAGGTGGCTATTCATAACTATCAAATCTAGTGTATACTAGCACCATCCTTGAGTGACCACTCATAATTGTTTTGCTTATGAAACAACATAGAGGGTACCTATTACTAACCTTTACCTGTTACTAACTTCATTATTCTCTTTGTTGGGACCTTCACCTCAGCATGGCACTTTTTTTTTTTTTTTTTGAGTCTTACAAGTTGCTCAGCCCTGGCTGCTCTAGAATGTGCTCTGTAGATTAGGCTGGATTTGAACTGCCTCTTCCTCCTAAATGCTGGGATTAAAGGTGTGTGCCACCATCACCTGGCCAAGTTAAAAAAAATTACTAAATTTTACTTTACTTTTTGAGACAAGGCTTACTGTATAGGCCTGGAACTATATAGCTCAGGCTGGCCAATATTTTAAGTGCTGGAATTACATATCTGGCAAATTCTCCAGTGTTTAAGTCTGTGTCCTTGTTCTTAAAGCATGTATGAGTGGACCTGAGGAGAAATAATTAGCAAATCTTATTTTTAAAGAGGGACAGACACAGGAAAGAACACTTAGCATTTTCAGAGTACATGTAAGCCAGTGGTTTATTTCTGGGGCTATGAGTAGTAGAGGCTACAGGACCTTACTGGCTGCCAACCTAGGTAGGGAACACTCAGGTCTCTCTAATCTCTGTATTTAGTTCTTACACATAGCCACACCATGTATGCACAGGAATGCAATTGGCTGAGGGACAAGGGATGTAGTCCTGTCAACTGGGAGAGTTCTTACCCAGCAGTCTCAGTGCTGGGGAGCTGGAAGCAGTACAAGTTCATTGGTTGTCATTGTCTGTGGTCAGCCTGGGATAAAAGATGCCTACCCACCATGTGTGATTTGGAGACCCAACACTGCCCCCCCCCCAAACAAATCAGTGCATTTGAGGCTGACATGAAGTGACTAACCTTTCTTCTTCCCAGGGGTCTGTGATGTGAATCACCAGAATAGAGCTGGCTACTCTGCCCTCATGTTGGCTGCACTCACTTCTGTAGGACAAGAGGAGGAAGACATGGCTGTGGCCCAGAGACTTTTCAGTATGGGTGATGTCAATGCCAAGGCTAGCCAGGTGCAATGGACACTCCAGTCCTGATGGGTGGGTAAGGTGGTGTCCCTTTCTACTTTTAAAATACTCGAGACCTCCTTTTCTCTTTTCCCAGACTGGACAGACAGCCCTCATGCTGGCCATCAGCCATGGCCACCAGGACATGGTAGCTGCCTTGCTAGAATGCGGGGCTGATGTCAATGTACAGGATGCTGATGGGGCCACAGCACTGATGTGTGCCAGCGAGTATGGACGCCTTGATACAGTTCAATTGTTGTTGGCCCAGCCAGGTTGTGACCTAACCATCTTAGACAATGTGAGCCACTAGCAAGGGCCTGGAGTAGTGGTGGTGGTTGCCTCTGTAGCCCAGGGACCAATGTCCTATTACTTCTCAGGAGGGCACAAGTGCCCTGGCCATTGCACTGGAGGCTGAACAGGATGAGGTGGCTGCACTGCTCCATGCCCACCTGACATCAAACCACCAGGTAAGTGTGGTCCCCAAGAAACAAAGATGTTAAGCACCTTCAGAAGACCAAAGATGGAGAAACTGCCAAACAGGTCAGTTATTTCATGCAAGACTCAAATGGGGATGAGCAAGTGCTGGGTCTCCTGCATCACTGATCCCAGTTATTTACCAACCAAGCTAGGGTAGGTATCTAACATGGATTCAACCTAGGAAGCTTGGAAGATTGTTTCTTATTTCTTCCATCCTTCTACTGCACTGCCCCCCAGTGGGTGTCTGAAACTAGCCTTTTGCCTATAGGACCCCTTTTCTTTGTTCTAGGGACAGTCTTCCACAGGGTCTCCCACTGCAAAGGAATGCAATGACAAATGAGGAACCTCTACCTCTGTGAGCTGCTAACTACATCTAGACTCTCTCTGCTGTCTGAATCACAGCAGGGCACCTTGAGAAGATGCTCCCTCTAGCTTGTTAGGATGCTGAGGGGAAAGAGTGAGGCAAAGCCTGGGTAATGCCATATCCCTCAACTCACTTCATGAAACATCCTAATAAAAGTATTTCTACTAAGTTCGTATTGTGTGGATGGAAGCAGTAGGAACAAACACCTATGGGGAGGGGGGCTTTCAAAGCAGAGTGCATGGTCACTGGAGTTTTTATAAAGCCAAGACGCTGCTGGAAAAACCAATTTCTAGACAAGAATTAATATAAATGCTTTATTTAACAGTTGCAGATCATTTCGTGGGCTAAGTAGCGGATATCCAGAACCCTGTAAACAGACCCAAGCATTAGATAGAGTGCCTTTCTTACCTCCTAACAAGTCCCTCCCAAGGGTTGCCACTTACCCACCAGCTGCAAGATTAACGCAACCTTCGAGCTTCTCTTTCTGACTCCAATAGGGTGAGCACGTCACCCTCTCGAACGGGGCCTTTGACATTTCGGATGATAGAGCGGCTGGTGTCATCCATGAATTCCACTCGCACCTACAAGCCCAATACAAGAGTTAAATGCTGCTACTTACTAGTGGGGTGGAAAAGTAATATGGACCAGAGCCTGGGACAGGGGCTGGTCAGGTCAGATGGTTCAGCAGTTACAAGCATTTGTTACTCTTAAGGTCTCATTTGCCAGACCAAAGGCATTGAATCACTCACATGATAGGGTCTCAGTAGCCTGATCTGACCTTGAAATCCTGTGATCCTTCTGGAATTACAACACCCTCCCCACTTACAATTTTATCTGGGTGCCTCCAACTTACTTCAGGCTGGCCCTGATCTACGGGTCCCCCTACCTTAGTTTCTTAAATAGCTGTGATGGGAGACCTGGGTATAAGCCAGGGGGACGAACGGTCAGGGCATCTTTAGCCTAGGCTTGTCTGTCTCCTGGAGTAGGTGAGATGCCCTACCGTTCTTGTTCTACATGGTGGACCGAGGCAAGCACACTATCAACAGTGGCCCAGGTTTTTTCGGTACTGGATCATTTTGTAGCCTAAGCTTGACTGGAACTCCAAGTGAACTTCCTTAGACACCTTTAATCACTAGCTTTGAGTTCAGTACTCAAGTTTTTTCGGGTTCTTTGTATGGTAAGCAAGTCTACTACTGACACACAGGTCCCGCCAACTCCACCTCTTTAAAAACCAAAGCTTTTAGCTGGGCAGTGGTAGCCCGCGCCTTTAATCTCAGCACTTGGGAAGCAGAGGCAGGCGGATTTCTCAGTTCGAGGGCAGCCAGGGTTACACAGAGAAACCCTGTCTAGAACACCCCCCCCCAACAAAAAACCACCAAAGCTTTCAAAGGCAGTCTTACTACGGTATCCGCGTTTCTTACAAAGTCATATCCTCCCTGAACCTAGCTACTAGAATTAAACGTCACCAAATCCAGTTATAATCCTGGTACTCGGGAGGACTCCGCTCCGACCCCAGGAAGTGGTCCGAATGTTCCCATCACTCACCTGCGTGCACTGTCCCTGCGAACCGGTCCTGCCCAGCACTTTGGTTACCTACAGGAAATAAGGGAAAGTTAGGCTCGACATGTTCAGCTTTCTTCTCTCTTTATTCAGGTTTCTAAACACCCGCAGTCGCCTCACCCTAGCCAGCTTGATGGGCTGCACGCGACTCGTGTCCATGATGGCGGCGATCTGGCGGAGAGGAGTCACGTGAGCAGGGGATGCCTTTTATAGTCGGCTCTGACCACGCCTCACTTTCGCTCTCGCGAGACCGCACGCGGTACCCAGGAATCCTCGGGACAGAGTCGTCACCAGCGTCCTTCGGAGCGGAAGGAATATGGCGTCCGCTACTCGCGTTATCCAAAAGCTGCGGAACTGGGCGTCTGGGGTGCGTGTTCTGTTCCGATCCGGGCCGGGAAGGATTTGGGTTCTGTACGCCCTTGAATCCTATCCCTCTTAACATCTCCTTAGTTCAGTGGATAATCCAGGATCCCTGAATTTGTGACTCCAGTAGTCAGACTCAAGGTCCTAAATGTTTTTGGTCGGGTTACTGGGATTTCCTTGGCCTTAGATTGCCTGGCTTTAGCTCCCCCCCGCCCCGCCCCTCTTCCTATCCCTTTCTCTCTTCGCCTCATTTGTCTCCCACGTGAGACCAGGTGTTTCCTCATCCCCCGTATCAGCTTGGAATCTTTGTTTGTTTGTTTGTTTTTGTTTTTCGAGACAGGGTTTCTCTGTGTAGCCCTGGCTGTCCTGGAACTCACTTTGTAGACCAGGCTGGCCTTGAACTCAGAAATCCGCCTGCCTCTGCCTCCCGACTAGGATTAAAGGCGTGCGCCACCACGCCCGGCTATCAGCTTGGAATCTTGTGCCCCTGTTTTTGGAAGGCTGAGGACCAGTTTTTAGATTTTGGAAGAAAACAAAGAGGTCAGGGAAGCTGTAGATCTCTGCAGCTCCTAGGAGGTTGGAGATGGATAAGAGGAGAGATAATTTAGGGTCCAAGAAAGGAGGTATATCTAGCACTGGAGCTTAGTAAGCAACTGTTTGGGTGAGAATTCCCATAATGTTAGGGTAAGCACGTTTAGTATATTGACCCATATACAGAGGAGATTTTCTTAAAAAGGAAGGCTTTTTAGGTTAGATCTTGGAAAGGCTGGAAACTTAGCCTTAAAGTTTTGTAAGCCATGCCCTTGCCTTTCTTCATATGCATGACTTGTAAACTTACCCTAACTGGCTACTTCTGTTCGCTAACCCTATCCTGGGGTTCCCTAGTTTCTGACTTCTTCTCTCCTCCCACAGCAAGACCTGCAGGCGAAGCTACAGCTGCGCTACCAGGAGATCGCCAAGCGGTGAGCAGGCCGTGCTTGCTGCCCTCATCCTGACATTCTTCCACCAAACCCAAGGCTGGCCATAGTGGTACAGTCTTTAATCCCAGCACTCGGGAAACAGGCAGGCTGAGTTCTGAGTTCAAGGCCTGCCTGATCTACATGATGGGTTCCAGATTAACCCCTGTCTAATAAACAAACGTGAAAAAACAACCCTAAATTTGCTGTTCTCTTGAACTTTCCTTGGAGAATTGAGCAGAGATCTTTCTTGTCAGGCTGTGAAAGCAAAAATTTAACTTTTAACTTCATTGGGTTGTCTTGGAATAGTTAGGAGATAGGTTGTATTATTTGTTGGTCTCTTGGGTAGCTTTGCAGTCTTCATTGTGACCACCCACATGAAATGCTATGTTCTCAAGCTACTGAAGGGGGAGGATGAGGCCCATGTAGGCCAAGTCATTGCTTAAAGTCAGTTTTGATCACATTTATATACTGATGAGTCTTTGCCTTGTCCTCAGGCTTTTGGATGCCAATACAAACGAGTGTTCTTGCTTTGTGGGGTTGGTGGCTTTAGCACTCAGAGACTCCACCTCACTTTGCTGAGTTCAGAATGAGCCCCTGTGTGAAAACCCAGCAGACGCCAAGGGAAATATCTGAAACAGTGCCCAGTCTGGTCTCAAAATTGTCGTGTAGCTGCAGTATGGCCTTACACTCATGATCCTGCTTCTGTCTTCAAAGCGCTGGGATTTCAGCAGTAGATACCACTATACGTATATAGCAGTATACGTATATAGCAGTATACATATATAGCAGTATACTAGGTTTACGTAGTGCAAGGGATGCCTTTATCAAGTGAACTACACCAGCCCTCAACTTAAATTCTATCTTCATCTTTTTTTCTTAAAAGATTTTTAGATTTATTTATACTCATATGTGTGTTGTGCCTGCATGAGTTTATGTATATGGGCCTGATGCCTGTGAGTTCAGGAGACTGCGTGAGAGCCCCTGGAACTAGAGTTTCGGGTGATTGTGAGCCACTATGTGGGAATCAAATTCAGGTTCTCTCCAAGAGTAACAAGTAAGTGCTCCACCCAGAGAGCCATCTCAACAGCCTCATAATTGTCTTTATTTCTTTTGTGGATGTTGTCAGGGAGGGATAAATACAGCATGCATTAAAAAAACATTTATAAAAACATTTATCTATCTATCTATCTATTTATTTAAGGCAGGTCTTACTTTGATCAGTTTCACATGCTGAATTGGCTGGGCATGTGTTACTAAGCTTGTTCAGAGGCAAGCTCTTACACTGTAGTCCTGAATGGCATGGACCCCAAGTTGGCTTGAAGGCTGTAAGGGAAAGGAGTTGCACGGATTTACTGGAAATACAGGCAGGAGCCAGCTTCTTCGGGGTAAAGGCGCCCTCTAGTGGTTCACTTGGGTTTTGGCATTGGACAAATGTTCTTTTTACTTTGCTGTGAACAGATGAACATATATGTGAACATAGCATATATGTTCTTCAGGCAAATTCTAAATTTCACAGATGTGTTTGTCATTTTAGAACTTTATAGCTTTTTCCTTTTTAATATTACTGGATTTATTGTTTATGTTTGTGTGTGTTTGTGTATAGGTCAGAGGAAAACTTGTGGTAATAGTTCTTTTCTTCCCACTATTTGGGTCCCAGAGATTAAAGTCAGGTCATCAGGCTTGGTGGCAAGCACCTTTACGTGCTGAGCCCTCTGCCTGGCTATCACTTTTTTTTAAGTTTTATTTTGTTTTGTGTGTGGATGTTTTATGTGCATGTATGGCTGTACAGGCATTATATGCATCCAATATCTCTGAGGCCAGAAGTTGTTGGATCTCCTGGAACTGGAGTTATGGATGGTTGTAAGCCACCATGTGGGTGCTGGGAACTGAACTGGGGTTCTGCAAGAAATGCTGCCTATTGTGCCACCTCTCCAGTCTCCAGTCTTTTCCTCAAAAGACAGGGTATCACTGGGCAGCTCAGGCTGTCCTGGAACTCGGCTCTGCACCTCTCCTGCTTCAGTGTCTTGAGTACTGGGACTGTAGTGGTGTACCCAGTCAGTATCCAGCCATATGTCTCACTTTACCTTTTTTTAATTTTAAAAGGGTTTTTGTTTTGTTTTGTTTTTTTGACAGAGTTTCTCTGTGTAGCCCTTGGTATCCTGAAACTTGCTTTGTAGACAAGGATAGTCTTGCATTCAGAGATCTGTCTTCCTCTGCTTCCTGAGTACTGGGACTAAAAGGCATGTACTCCAGCTAATTTTAGGAAATTTTTAGGTTTTTTGAGATGGGGCTTCTTTGTGTAGCTCTGGCTGCTGTGGAATTCTATTTGTAGACCAGGCTGGCCTAGAACTCAGAGATCCTCCTGTCGCCTGTCTGTACCCCCTTGAGTGCTGGGATTAAAGGTGTGCTCTACCACTGCCTGGCAGTCTTAGGACATTTTAAGCTAGGCATAGTGGTACAGGCCTTTAAATCCTAGGACTGGAATGCAGAGGCACGTGAACTCTGAATTTGAGGCCAGCAGCCTGGTCTATATAGAATTCTAGGACAGCCAGAGATCTTATCTCAAGAAAACAAAAAACCCAACCTTCCCCCATTATTAAATAAACTATATAAGTCATATAAATTGTTTCTATGCATATGTGTGAAGATGTTCCTGTTTGCATACAGAAGCCAGGAGAAGGCATTGGATCCCATGGGACTGGAGTTGCAGGCATTTGTGGAATGCTGTGCTTGTTATGCATCTGCTGGGATCTACACTCTGTTCCTTATGATTGCATAGCATTTACTCTTAATGGATAAGCTGCTGTCTAGCCTTTGTTGTTGTTTCTTTTTTTGTTTAATATTTTTTAGACAGTTTCATGTAACCCATGCTGACTTGGAGCTTCCGTTGCTGAGAATGACCTTAAGCTGATTCTTTTGCTTGCTCTTCCTGTGCATTGGTATTTTGTCTGCACGTCTGTCTGTGTGAGGCTGTCAGGTAACCTGGAGCTGGATGACAGACAGTTGTGAGGTGCCATGTGGCTGCTGGGAATAGAAACCTTGTCCTTTGGAAGAGCAGCCAGTGTTAACTGCTAAGCCATTTCTCAGCTCTGCCATATTTTTTATTTAAAAAATAAAATGGCTTTTACATTTTTAAGGAGAACTTGCTGGGTAAAAATGGTGGCCAAATTTGAAATGTAGCCAAATAAACAAATAAAACCCAACTGTTTATGAGCACCCACCTTTGTCCCTGGGAATTTTCCTTTTTGTTTGAAGTTCAGTGTTTGCTTTCGAGGCCTTAGGCTGCTTGGTAAGCTCAGGGTTAGCCCGAGGCCAGGCTGAGCTTTGTTCCATGTAACCCTCTGCTTCCCTCTCCAGGGAATCTTGGCAGTAGACCACACAGTGGCAGGAAGGCCAGGAACTTGGATGAGTTCCCAGGGCAAGGTGTTCTTTGAGTAATAAGCCTTTATCCCAGCAGGGTGATTTAAAGGGTTCCTGAGATAACAAGGAATTAAAAAGTTCTATGACCTAGTCTTTGGGGGTGGGGAGAAAGGCACTTCAGTTGGGTAATCTGGGGCTGTGCTTCAGTGTTAGAGACTACAATTGCTGGATGAGGGATGGTCACAGTTTGGCACTCTGACCTGATTTTCGTAAGCATATGTAGGTAGGAAGGAAGGCTGCTGCTAAGCTTAGCTTTGTGTTGGGGATAGGAGCATGTCTAGGTCTCTTCTTTGTCTTGGGAACTTCAGTAAGGGTCCTCTATACCTAACCATATTTGAGACTTAGAGGGACTGGGGTGGAGCATATTTCTGTAACCTGGCTTGACGACTTTTTTATATATAGATTAGTGTCTGCTGCTTGGTTTCTCGTTCTAGACCCAGGTATAGAATATGATAATGCGGGGCTGGTGAGATGGCTCAGTGGGTAAGAGCACCCGACTGCTCTTCCGAAGGTCCAGAGTTCAAATCCCAGCAACCACATGGTGGCTCACAACCATCTGTAACAAGATCTGACTCCCTCTTCTGGTGTGTCTGAAGACAGCTACAGTGTACTTACATAAAATAATAAATAAATCTTAAAAAAAAAAAAAAGAATATGATAATGCAGCAAGACATGACTTTGGCCTGCAGCCTCCCTTGTAGCTCCAATCCTCAGTCTTGTAAAGGAGAGTGCCAGTGAGAGGGACTGTCACATTGTTTCAGTGCCAATGTTTTTTCCCTCAGGACCCAGCCACCTCCGAAACTCCCCGTGGGCCCCAGTCACAAGCTGTCCAACAATTACTACTGTACTCGTGATGGCCGCCGGGAAGTTGTGCCTCCCTCAATCATCATGTCCTCACAAAAGGCCCTGGTGTCAGGCAAGGCCGCCGAGAGGTAAGGATCCTCAGTGTCCCCGTCCAGAGCTCTGTGACATCCCCTACTGCTATTGGCTTTACTCTGCGACGTCCCCTACTGCCACTGGCTCTTCTTCCCTGGCAGGTAGAAACATGCTTTCCGCAGTCCTAGTATAGTGAGGCAGGATTGTGATCCCTGAACTAAGGAGGTTGAAGCTGAGAAAATCAAGAGTTCAAGCCAGGGCTGAGAATGTAACTTACTTAGTAAGCTACTTGTCCTGTGAGCATTGAGAGTTTGATCCCCAGAACCCAAGTTAAAAAAAAATGACAGGGGCCTGGTAGTGTGTTTGTAATCCCAGCGTTGGGGAAGTGAAGTCAGGCTGAGGTAGGAAGTTTACAGGTTCCAGGCCATTCTGTGTGATATAGTTAGGGGTAGTCTTAAAACAAGTTGAGGAAGGTAAGACGGCTTAGTGGGTAAGGCACTTGCTGTCAAACTAGATGACCTGAGCTCATGGATCCATGTGGGAAGCAGAAATTCAGTGCCTGCAAGTTGACTTCTGACATGACATGCATGTCCAAAAATGATTATGATAAAAGAACCCCAAAGGAACCCAAGGGAAAACAACCTACTTGGTCCCTGTTCTCAGGGGTCTTTTCTTAGGTGGGGATAACAGTAGTATTCATGAGGTTCATAGGAGGCCATAGTCTGGAATGAGTTTCTGTGCTAGATCCAGCAGACCAAGACAGAAAGGCATTTACATAGACGTCTAAGCCACCGAGTGAAGCTTAGTTGTATATCTAGCCTTCTAAGAAACCAGGTCACAGTCAGTTCCCTGGCAGAGCAGGTTTTGGCTGGCATGATAATGAAGGTCCCTCTGGTTTAGCCTTTGTAAGGAAGGTAACTTTGAACTGACCAATCTCTTTGTTAGGCTTCTGCTTCCTTCAGTCTTTTCCTGTCTATATGCTCTATTTAACAGAGCTCTCATTCTGGTTTATAGAATGAGGTTCAAGGACTGTCGATATGTAGCATTTAAGAACACTTGTTGATCTTTCAGAGGACATGGGTAGGGCTCCTAGCACCTATGCGGCAGTTCATAACTTTCCTTAACTCCTGTTCCAGAGGATCTGATGCTCTGTAGGTACCAAACATGCAAATGGTACACACACTTATACATGTAGGCAAATTACCCATATCCATAGACATACCTGTACACATAGACTTACAAAACACATAGACATACCAATACACTTAGAAAAAAAAAGAATGAGACGCTGAGACCAGATGCAGTGGCACACACCTTATATCCCAGCACAAGGGATGGCTACAAGTTGGAGGCCAGCCTAGTCTACATACTGAGTTCCAGATCTATTGGGAGTACATAGTAAGACCCTGTTTCAAAACACACACACACACACACAGAGAGAGAGAGAGAGAGAGAGCGCTTGTCACAAACAAACAAACGGGCTGGAGAGATGGCCTAGTGATTAAAATTGTTTAATGCTCTTGGAGAGGAGCAGAGTTTGTTCTCAGCACCCATGTGGATTGGCTTACCATCTGTAACTCCAGCTTCCAGGGGTCCGGTGGCCTCTTTTCACAAGTACATGTACACATACACACACACACACACACACACACATACACACACACACACACCCCTCCCTACACCCACCACCTTCCCCACCCCTCATTATCCTTCCTTCCTTCCTGAATGACAGGATTTCTACAGAGAAACAGCCCTGGCTATCCTAGAACTTGCTCTGTAGACTATATATTTACATACACATAGACCACCTCCTCACCCTCTTGACACTATTTATTTGTCTAAGACAGGGTTTCTCTGAGAAACAGTCTGTTAATCCTGGAACTCTATAGATCAGGCAGGTGTCAGACTCACAGAGATCTATCTACCTGCCTGCCCCTGCTCCTGCCTTTTAAATGCTGGGACTAAAAGCATGCACCACCACATGAGGCTTGTGTTATTATTATTACTATTTTTTAAAGATGCTGAGGGAGGCTGGAGAGATGGCTCAGTGGTTAAGAGCACTGACTTCTCTTCTAGGATCCTGAGTTCAATTTCCAGCAACCACATGGTGGCTCACAACCATCTGTAATGGGATCCGATGCCTTCTGGTGTGTCTGAAGACAGTGACAATGTACTCGCATACATAAAATAAATAAGTCTTTTAAAAAAAAAAGATGCTGCGGCTCAGTTGGGGACTTAAACAGTCTGTAACTCCAGCTGAGTCTGCTAGTGCACACTTGTAATCTCAGCATTGTGGGGGCAGGGACAGGTGGATCCCTGGACTTGATGGCCATCCAGCCTAGGAGAATTCCCGACCTAACAAAGACTCTGCATGTGCATATACACACAGACACACACACATGGACATGGGCACACTCATAGACCTGCACACATATACACACAGACACACACACACATGGACATGGGCACACTCATAGACCTGCACACAGAAATGTGTACACACAGAGCGAGATACTGGCCACTTCTGGAATCACAAAGAAAAGCCAACTAAAGTTAGAGTGAGTACACTGTACTGTTGTCTCTTGATGGTAGCGCTCTTACTGAGTTGATGAGTGGAATGCATGCTGTTCTTGATCACTGACAATCCTTGAAAAGCAGAATCGATGCCCAGAGAGGCTAACAGCCTAGGCCGTACAACTCACCCAGTTCAAGGTTTTGGGTACTCCTCAGACTTTTCTTTTTTGTTTGTTTGTTTGTTTGTTTGTTTTGTTTCGTTTGGGGGGTGGGTTGTTTTTTTTTTTTCAAGTGTTTTTTTTTTTTTTTGTTTAAGATTTATTTATTTATTTATTTATTTATTACATGTAAGTACACTGTAGCTGTCTTCAGACCCTCCAGAAGAGGGAGTCAGATCTCATTACGGATGGTTGTAAGCCCCCATGTGGTTGCTGGGATTTGAACTTCGGACCTTCGGAAGAGCAGTCGGGTGCTCTTACCCACTGAGCCATCTCACCAGCCCGGGTTGTTTTTTGGTTGTTGTTGTTTTTGTTTTTTTTTTTCGAGACAGGGTTTCTCTGTGTAGCCCTGGCTGTCCTGGCACTCACTTTGTAGACCAGGCTGGCCTCGAACTCAGAAATCCACCTGCCTCTGCCTCCCGAGTGCTGGGATTAAAGGTGTGCCACACCACGCCCGGCTTCCTCAGCCTTTTCATTCAAAATTGTTTTTTTCCTGGTTGTGGTGGCACACTCCTTTAATGCCAATCCTTGGGAAGCAGAGGCAGGCGGATCTTTTGAGTGCCAGAATAAGCAGGCCTACAGAAAAACAGACAAACAAACAAACCCATTTACTTTTACTTTAAGTGTATGGATGTTTTGCTTGCAAGTAAATCTTTGTACCACATGCATGCCTGGCACTGGTCCTCTGACACTAGAATAGATTAACAGCTGCCATGTTAGTGCTGAAAATATAGCCTGGGTCTTCTGGAAGAGCAACCCATGCTGAGCCGTCTGTCCAGTCCCAAAAGTTACTATTTTTAATTACATGTCTGAAGCTCTGTGCATGTGAATGCATGTGCTCTTGGAGGCTAGAGGCATTCGATCCCCCTGGAGTTACAGATTCTGATGTGTGTGTTGGGAACTGAACTCAGGTCTTCTGTAAGGATAGTAAGCTTGGTTTTTACTCTCTCTAACCCTCAACCTTTTTTTATATTTAAAAAAAAAAAAAAAAAGTAGCCGGGCGTGGTGGCGCACGCCTTTAATCCCAGCACTTGGGAGGCAGAGGCAGGCGGATTTCTGAGTTCGAGGCCAGCCTGATCTACAAAGTGAGCTCCAGGACAGCCACGGCTATACAGAGAAACCCTGTCTCGAAAAAAACCAAAAAAAAAAAAAAAAAAAAAAAGAAGTTTGTGTGTGGAGTGTGTGTGTATATGAGGAAGGAGGAGGAGAGAGGAGACAGTGAGAAAGAGAGATAGAGAGGGAATGGGTGCAGCTGTAACAGCACATGGGGAGGTCAGAGGAAAGTTTTTGGGAGTTGGTTTTCTCCTTTCCTTATTTGGACAAGGTTTTGTATGTTTCTCCTCTTGTGCTATGTACTGAAGGTAGTTGGCCCATGAGCTGTCTCTGCCTCTCAACTGCTTCTGGGCTTATAGATGTCCACTACCACGTGCAGCTTTTTATTTGGTTTCTAGTTTCTAGTTATAGTTTGTCAGGCTGGCACAGCAAGAACTTTTACCTACTAAACCATCTCCCTAGCCATCAACCTATTTATTATTTTATTTTTTGGAACAGCCTTGCATGTAGCCCAGGTTGGCTTCCTATTTACTATGTAGTTGAGAACTAGAACTCATAATCCCCCTGCCTCCAACTCCCAAGTGCTGACAGGGATGTACTACTACTCTTGGTTTATGTGATGTTGGAGGTTGAACCCAGGGCTTTTGTTTTGGTTTGGTTTTTTCGAGACAGGGTTTCCTCTGTATAGCCCTGGCTGTCCTGGAACTCACTTTGTAGACCAGGCTAGCCTCGAACTCAGAAATCCGCCTGCCTCTGCCTCCCAAGTGCTGGGATTAAAGGCGTGCACCATCACGCCTGGCTGAACCCAGGGCTTTTAGCACATGAGATAAATACTTTCCTGAGTTATATCTCTAGTCCTACATTTTTTTCCATTTAAGCCCAGGTTGGCCTTGAACTTCTACTTCTCATGCCTTTGTACTCAGGTACTAGAATTACAAGTGCATGCCAGTGTGCCACAGCTTCTTTTTTGGCTTTGAGACAGATTCTCACTATGTGGCCCTGCCTAGCCTGGAACTTGTTAATGTAGACCATGTTGGCCTTGAACTCCCAAAGACCTATTTGGAGTGGTAGGATTAAAGGTGTATGCCATAGTACCTGGCTGCTCCAACTTTCTCGGCCTTCTTAAGCCTCAATTTCTTTTATCTGCAAAACAGTGACATTAGACTTTCATGTGACACCTGTGAGGTGATGAGACCAGGACCTGTTAGAAGATAGATAGGATAGAACATGTTGATTGTCCCTGTCACCTTTTTCTTTTCTGGAGTCAGCTCCAGAGTGAGCAAAGCATGTCAAGCCACCTGACTCTTTCAGCTTCTACATTGTGGCCCTGGGGATGGTTTCACTTTCTAGGGAAGCAGCCTTTTGTTTTTTAGGGGATGGTGAGAGCCCTGGCTCTCTCCTGCCCCTGGGGACTCTTCCCCGAAGTGACATGTTCTTACCTCCTTTCCACTCTGTCTCTGACCTCTCTTATCTCTCTCTATGACGCAGCCGTGATGGTTTGGGGGCAGATGGTGCTTGTTTGAACTTGCTGATTCAGGTGGTTTTTGCGTCTGCGTTTGTTTTTGCTTTTGTTTTTTGTTTTGTCTTCTAATAAGTCTCCCATATAGCTACATATGGCTTTTGCTGGCTTGGAACTTACTATGTAGACGAGGCTGGCCTTCTAATTTACAGGGATTCACTTCTGCTGGGACTAAAGGTATTTACATTACTCAGGGCTTTCTGGAGGAACAGAATTGTAGAATGAATTTCTCTATGTATAGGAAGGGGATTTATTAGAATGACTTGCAGGCTGTGGTCCAGCGAATCCAACAGTGGCGGCCTATGATTGGAAGGGCTAAGAATCCAATAGTGTTTAGTCCATGGAGCAGGATGTCTTTAGCATAGCCAGCATCTTATCTTTGAGAGATCTAATGCCAGTACAGGAATAGACTTGGAAATGAGAGAACAAGCAGGCAGAGATAGCTTCCTTCCATGTCTTTTATATTGGCTGTCAGCAGAAGGTGTGGTACAAATTAAAGATGGATTGTTCCCACCTTAAAATATCTGGATTAAAGTTTATCTTTCCACCTCAAAGATTCAGATTAGAAGTAGGCCTTCCTACTTCAATAACTTAATTAAGAAAAATCCCTCACAGGTGTGCCCAGCCATTATGGTTTTTGTTAAAACCAGATGTCAAGTTGACAGCCAAGAATAGCCATCACAGCATGTCCAGCATTGTTTTTTTATCTTTATAAGAGCTCAATAGTGGGGACTGGTGAGATGACCTAGTGGTTAAGAGCACCAGCTGCTCTTCTGAAGGTCCTGAGTTCAAATCCCAGCAACCACATGGTGGCTCACAACCATCCATAACAAAAAAATCTGACGCCCTTTTCTGGAGTGTCTGAGGACAGCTATGGTGTACTTACATATAATAAATAAATAAATCTTAAAATAAATCTGTAAGAGCTCAATAGTAATGATACCCATTACTATTTTGCCTTGGCTGTCCTGGAACACATGGACTCAGGGGATCTAGTTGCTTGCTTTAGACTGTTGTGATGAGTTGGGATTATAGGTGTATGCCACTTAAACACACACACCCTACTTTCCTTTCCCGTAAAACCATTCCCCAACCCCCAGTATTTTTAGATAAGGTTTCTCCATGTAGCCCAGTCTGGCCGTAAACTCAGAATTCTACATTAGCCTTCCAAGTGCTCGGATTGTCTGTTTTCATTCCATACTCTGCTCTAGCTCATGGGCTAGCCTTATGTCACTAGCACTGCATCTCTGTTCACTTGCCATAGAGGTTTTGTGTGGCACCCAACTATCTGAGGAAGAACGGTGGACACCCATTAACCAGTGAATGAGCGTGAGGTCATGACTTCTAGGAATGGTTGAGGAGACGGTCTTTATTATAGATTTGAGGGAGAATTTAGCCAGAGGATCTGGAAAGGTCCAGACAGAAAGAATAACCTGGGCCATGAGAAGAGAGTGGAAGAGGAAGACAAAAGAGGGAGAAAAGTGGGGAGCAGGAGAGAGGGAAGAATCTAGAATATGGAGCCGAAATGGCTGGGTTGTATAGGAGAAGTGAGGTGACGTGGGGCTTCAGGGCGGAGCCGCTTAGGTTAGAGGCTGAGAGGAGCTAGGACTCTTGCAGCCTGGAAGCAGCACTGGCTTTGATGTGGTTGTAGGCATCTCAGTTAGTTGTTTGCCCCAGATTTCTGTGGGATCTAACACCCAGCATTGTGGTCTGGAGTTTGTCCAGACTGCGTACTGGGAGTGGGGGAGGATTCCAGGTATTCAAGGCTGGGTTCTGGGCCTGGGAACCAGGGCAGAATAAGTGAGGCTTTTCATGAGTTCTGCCAGCTCTCAATAGGCATCAGATGCCCCTCTGAGGGACTTCATAGGGAAGGGTTTGGGCATTCTGAGATACTTTCTTCTGCCCTCCATATCCAAAAAGCTTGGCATTTGATCTAGGTGGGCACAGCTACTTTTACAAACTAGGGAAATTTGGATTAGAAAGGTCAGCAATTACTTTCCCCACTGCTGATACAGATTCCCACAGTCAGCCAATGTGTAGAATGTGAGAGAACTTGAACAGTCAGTCCTCTATGGGATGATTTCTTCAGACCCCTCCCTCAAGGCTCGGAATTCAGCAGAAGAGGAGGCTGGAAGATTGGAGGAGCCAGTGGGCATGGAGAACACCAAGGGAGCAGTGCTGACCTCACAGAGTCTGCGCATGCTCAAGACAAGGGGGTCCCAGCAGGGACAGGGAGCTGCACATGAGCCTCTACTCTTGTTTTCTTACTTTTTTTTCTTTTCTTTTTCTTTTTCTTTTTTTTTTGAGACAGGGTTTCTCTGTATAGCCCTGGCTGTCCTGGAACTCACTCTGTAGAACAGGCTGGCCTCGAACTCAGAAATCCGCCTGCCTCTGCCTCTCAAGTGCTGGGATTAAAGGCATGTGCCACCATGCCCGGCTCATGGGCCTCTTTTCTTAACCTAGAACTTGACAACTGCTTGCAAAGGAAAAATCAGTTTTCTCCAGTGGAGTCTCACTGTTTGTGCAAACTATACAGAAGGACAGTCCCCATGCAGAGCTGTAGACAGCCGACACAGAACAAACTTAGTACTGTTTTTGGATCTGTTTGTTTCATAATGCTTTGTTTGGCATTTTTTACTTACAGGTCTTTTATATTGTGGTTTCTGACTTTGTGTTTTTATGGGTTTTGTGTATAAAGATTTATTGTTACACATAAGTACACTGTAGCTTTCTTCAGACACACCAGAAGAGGGCGTAAGATCTCATTACGGGTGGTTGTGAGCCACCATGTGGTTGCTGGGGTTTGACCTCAGGACCTTCAGAAGAGCAGTCAGTGCTCTTACCCACTGAACCATCTCGACAGCCCATGTTTTTCTTTTTTGTTTTGTTTTGTTTTGTTTGTTTGTTTGTTTGTTTGTTTGTTTATAAAGACAGAAAGAAGGCATGGAGATTGGAAGTAGGGAGGATCTGGGAGGAAATGAGAGAGGAAACTGATCAGAGAATATATTGTATGGAAAATTTATTTTCAATAAAAATTTAAAACAAACACAAATAAACCAAAGATCCTCACTGTTCTTTGTAGGCCTGGTTCTAACTGGAGTTTGTCATTTTTTCTTGTAGTTCTGCAATGGCAGCCACTGAGAAGAAGGCAGTGACACCTGCTCCTCCCATGAAGAGGTGGGAGCTGTCCAAGGACCAGCCATACCTGTGACCCTGCCCTAGGTTACCTTGCTATATATGTCTCTAGGGCCACATGACTGCTTTTCCTCCTTGGACTCCCTCTGGGGAGAGTGTGACCTAATTTGTAACAAATATATAGAATTCCACATTATTTCCAATCTGTCTTTTCTTAGTATTTATCGATTGGATTTGATATTACTGTGTGCTGGGTGTGTGAATACATGCTGCAGCATGTGTGGACATGTGTGCCAGGTGTGTGAACACACGCTGCAGCATGTGTGGACATGTGTGCCGGGTGTGTGAACACACGCTGCAGCATGTGTGGACATGTGTGCCGGGTGTGTGAACACACGCTGCAGCATGTGTGGACATGTGTGCCGGGTGTGTGAACACACGCTGCAGCATGTGTGGACATGTGTGCCGGGTGTGTGAACACACGCTGCAGCATGTGTGGACATGAGAAGACAACTTTGGGAATTGGTTTTCTCCTTCCACTTGGTTTTTGGTGTCCTGTGTACTCCAGGTTAGCTGGCCCAAGAGTGTCTGCCTGAGGCTGCTGTCTGTGCCTCCCAGCCTGCTGTAGGATTAGATTTGAGCCACTATGTGTCATTTTTGGGCTCTGAGGATGGGACTTAGGTCTCAGCCTTTTGAGGCTAGCACTTTTACTTGCGATCCATCTTGCCAGTTTTTTTTTTTTAAATGGGGTCTTGGTGCCTGTAATCTCTGTATTACTAAGCCAGTAGGTGAGCTAGTAGGTGAATATCATTTTTGCTCCGTGGAATGACTCTGTAGCCCTTAAGTAGTCATTGGATTATGAAGGTAGAACTGTGGAAAACATAAATAAAACAATAAGTTGAGTGTGGTGGTGCATGGCTAACCCCAAATTTAGGAGGCAGAGGCAGGAGGATTGCCAGTTTGAGGCCAGATTTTAGGTTACAGATTGAGAACCTATATCTCAGACTAACAAACAGAACACTGGCATCAAAAGAAAAGTAGAGATGAGCAAGAGTGTGGAGACTGGGGCTGCCTGGAAGCTGAGAGCAAGAGCAAGAAGGCCACAGCCCTGCCTGGAAGGTGTCAGGGTCTCTGAGTGAGTGTTATAGGATGCTACAGCTGCAGGCTTCATGGAGGAGGTGAAAGGGCAAGCTAGATTCAGAAAGGAGGTCAAACGGGAGAGGAACCGTGGTCATAGTATACAGAGCCTGCTGCCAGAGGACTCCTAAAGGCCTCGGGCAATATGTGGTATTGAAAATTGCTGTGTAGATTTATGACCTAGGAAATTGCAGGAGTGGTGTGGGAAAGGACTCCCTCCCTCCCTCCTTCCTACCTTCCCTCCCTCCCTCCCTCCCTTCTTTCCTTCCTTTCTCTGCTTTTTTGAGACAGTGTTTCTCTGTGTAGCCCTGGCTATCCTGGAACTCACTATTGACAATTAGCCCCCAATTCAGAGATCCTTCTACCTCTGCCTCCTGAGTGCTGGGATTAAAGGTGTGTGCCACCAAGCCTGGCTGATTTTCTTTTTTTTTTTTTCTCTTTCCTCCTCCTCCTTTTTTTTTTTTTTTTTTTTTTCCGAAATACTAGGATTACTAGTGTGTGCCCCCAGCCCTGGTTTATAGGATGCTGGGAATTGAACACAGGGCTTGGTGCATGCCAGACAAGCAAGCTCTCTACCAACTGAGCTCCATCTTGAGTCCTTTTGTTTTCTGAGGCAGGTCCCTACTCTAACTTAGGCTAACTTGGAACTTACTAAATAACTCGTGCTGACCTTGAAGGTAATGAAGTCCTTCAGCCTCAGCTGAAGAGATTATAGGTGTTTGCTTTCGTGTGTGGGCTCACCTCTTTATCTCTGTTTTGGCAGTTCTCTGAGCAATTCTGGGAGGTCATCTTGAACAGACAGTGCACTCTCTCGGGCTCATTGAGAGCTGGTGAATTCTAGGCAGTTGGGGAGTGGATTGCATTGCTCTGTGTAAATCTAGGGTCTGCCCAGATACCTTCCCCCACCACCAAGGACCAGCCTCGTCTTGGAAAGGGGTTCTGAGAGAAGAGTTGTCTGGGAGGTGAGAACAAATTGTGGGTCTAAGCTGAGGACCTATGTTTTGCTTGAGACAGCTTTCTAGAGTGCTTTCTGTAAGTTCTGCTCTCTCTGGAGGTCTCCAGACAGCTGCTCTCTCTATGTTCTGCTTATGCCAGTTCTCCAAGCACTTCTCTCTTGCTATTCAAAAAAAAATTCTCTGAGTATCTCATGCAGATCATGAACCCAGTCTTTTATTTTACATGTCAATCTAGTCATGTATTCCAGGATCCCTTTTGATTATCCTATGAATCAGCATCTTGTGACCCCAGCCCCTTAATTCTTAGAAGACAGTAAGCACACCCTTTTTTTTTTTTAAACATTGCAAAAGAATTCAGAAGATCTGCCTGCTACTGTTAAACATAGACCATAAGCTAGCTGGGTGGGACCCCATCCCGAAATAATATTTCTTCCATGCCTGGGCCAAAAACTTGCTCTGTCCCAGGCCAACCCTGAACTCAAATGTCTGCTTTTGTAAGCATAAACAAACAAACAAACAAACTTAGCTGGGTGGGCTATCCTTTGATCACCACTCCCCACGTCTCTTTATCTCCCGAGTATCTTTCTGACAAGTCGGCTCCCAGCACAACTGCTTTTGTTCCTTTAGATTAGTGAAGCTCATATAATTCATATTGCATCCTTATTTTTTGAGAAATTAAATATTTTTGAACTCTTTTTTTAAAGTTCTTTCTCACAGGCCTAAGCTGTTCCTAAGATCCTAATGTTTACCATTTTGCTGAGACATTAGCCACACCTTGGCCTCCCGCACTCTTGCTGTCTCTGATTATCATGGAGTTATTAACTTTAACAGGGAGGACATTCCTTGAAGGAGGAATGTAATATACATAGTTATACAAACAAGCCTTAAGCTCTGCACTCATGGAGGCCTATGCCTGATGGCCGTGTCCCAGGGGCAGGTAGCACCCTACCAAGATCCTGATTCTCAAAAGTAGGATGATCTGGGGGGTGGGTATGGGGGACCTTTGGGATAGCATTGAAAATGTAAACGAGGAAAATACCTAATTTTAAAAAAAAAATGGGAATGGGTGGGGGGAGGGGGGGACTTTTGGGATAGCATTGGAAATGTAATTGAGGAAAATACATAATAAAAAAAAAAAAAGAGGAAAAAAAAATGTAGGATGATCCCCACCCTCCCCTGGGCTGTCTTACTTACCTCTGTCTGCATCCCTCTCTGCCTGAATACCATTGCCTTCTCCAGAAATTGGTGAGGCTTACACAGTACACTCCAAAAGTAGTCATAACCTCTAACATTTACGGTGGTAGAGAGGCCATCCATCCACAAGCAGCACCATTTGTGTGAAAGTCTGGACTTCTATGTAGCCTTCTGGTCTACATTCTGGGAAACTTAGCCATTTGAAGGTTAGTGACTTGCCTTCCAGCCTTGTTGGGAGGTAGTGTCATAGATTCTTTTTTTTTTTTTTTTTTTTTTTTTTTCTTTTTGGTTTTTTCGAGACAGGGTTTCTCTGTGTAGCCCTGCTGTCCTGGAACTCACTTTGTAGACCAGGCTGGCCTTGAACTCAGAAATCCACCTGCCTCTGCCTCCCGAGTGCTGGGATTAAAGGCATGCGCCTCCACGCCCGGCCAGTGTCGTGGAATCTTAAAAGTAGAGCTATGGAAAACGTAATGTGAAGAATAAAACACTAAGCTGGTACATGACTATATCCCCAATACTTCGGAGGCCAAAGCAAGAGAGAGGATCACTAGTTTCAGGCCAGCTTGGGTTACCTCAGACCAGCAGAAACCACAACATCACTAACCACATTGGATAAGCTGACTCAATGCATTCAACTGTGGAAGTGGGATGAGAAAACCCAAGGCTGCCAATCTGTATCAATTACAATTAATACAATTGTAGTATCAATCTACCAGGCCCATGTTAGAATAAATGTTTCTCAAGTGTGTGAGAACTATAAGTTAATGAGGTTGGGATGGGAACCAAGGAGATGGTCAGTCCAGGTTCGAAGCCAGTAACTGTTCACTCATTTGATCATTCCATCATTCCCTCACTATTTTCGCCATTCATCAAAGGAAACCAACATCCTGGTTCGCCTGCAGCTGGCATTCTAGGGGGCAATCAAGACAATAAAGCTAAAATAAGTAAAATCCTTAGGTGGCACAAAGGAGGGACCTGCTGGGGAGTGTTCACAGGGTGTGGCTGCCATATTCATTGGGACCATTGGGCAGTGATATTTGCAGTAGGCTACATGTGAAGTTTAGGTCAAAATTGCTAAGTTCATTTATATCCCTAGAAGGTTTATTTTTATTTTTGGTTTTTTGAGACAGGGTTTCTCTTTGTAGCCCCCGGTGTCCTGGAACTTACTCGGTAGACCAGGCTGGCCTGGAACTCAGAAATCTGCCTGTCTTTGCCTCCCAAGAGCTGGGATTAAAGGCGTACACCACCACTGTTCAGCAGAAGTTTATTATTTCAAGTTAATGTGGTTATTTTCATGGTACTGGGGATTAAACCTAGAGCCTCCTGAATACTACTAGGCAAGTGCTCTACTACTGAACTACTCCCCGAATTCCTGTTTTTTATTCTGAGGTAGGGTCTCCTTTAATAGCCTAGGTTGGCTTTGTTCTTCCTCAGCCTGTAGAATATCTGGGAGTTACAGGCCTAGGTCACCAAACACATTAGGTTTTACTGCTAGGAAGAAGCCAGGAGGAGCCCTAAAATCAAAGTACCCTTGTATTCGGGTACTTACGGTCGCAGGCTTGCTTGCGCCACTCCCCCCTGCCTTTGTGTGCGCGTGCGCGAGAATCAGCGCGTCCTTCTGACTGAGCGGCTGCGGCTGGAGCGGAGCAGTTCGGCTAGCTGTTGGATGGCGCGGGGCGGAGCTGGGCGGGCAGTGGCCCTGGGCCTGGTGCTGCGGCTCCTCTTTGGTCTCAGAACAGGCCTAGAGGCCGCTCCGGCTCCGGCCCATACCCGGGTCCAAGTCTCCGGTGAGTGAACCCCCGTTTCTACACCGCTTTTGATCCCGCCTCCACGCGCTGGCATCGCCTCACTATTGGCTGCGCCGCCCATCGGTCGTTGACACTCCCCCAGCACGCGTGTTTGGCTTTAGCGTGGGTAGAGTGGAGAGAATCGGCCCTCTGTGCGTGCAGAGGGGACCGCCACATGGGTGCCTTCTCCTGTGTTCTGCTCAGCTTCCTCCCTTATTCCTGCGCTGTCCCTAAGTCACCTCCAAGCCGTCCTTCAGCTCAATGTGGGCTGGAAGGCTTTTGTTTCTGATTTTGACCTCTCACCACGCAGGGCTGGTCACCCGGTACCTTCTTGCAGCAGGTATGCCTTCCCGAAACCTTCAGCCCTGAGGCTGCAGTTCTGTGGCTGTTCTTTCAGCACCCAGAGCTTCTGTTTTTCCTTGTATTCCTGCCTCAGAGAATGGAAGGAAGAGCCCTGGAGTGTATTTCCCCTGTGAACCCCAATCTTGGCCAGGAACCTGTCCCGGGCAGGACGAGGAGGCCCGATTGTGACCACTGGCTACTACTGACCATCCACTCTGTATGAGAATAGGTCTTAACTGTTTCAAGGTTTTTTTGGTTTGTTTGTTTTTGTTTCTGTTTTTAGGTTTTTATTATGTTTTGATTTTTTTTTTTTTTCCAAACAGGGTCTCACTTTATAGCTCTGGCTGTCTGCAACTTGCTATATAGACCAGGCTGGGCTTGAACTCCTAGAGATCCACCTCCCAAGTACTGGGATTAAAGGCAGGCACTAGTTCCCCTTTTTTTGAGACAGGGACTCACTATATAACACAGGCTGGACTGCTGTTTTCAACTTGTGCCTTAGGCTTCCCAGCACAGGGATTATTAGGTATGGACCATTGTATTTGGCTGTTTATGGATCTGTACCCATAAACTACCCCTCCTCCCACTTTCGGCTGTTTTGTAGCTCCAAGCAGTCTTCTTGTTCCAGCATCCCAGGAGCTGGGCTTACTATTGAGCAACATTAAGTCTGGCCTTAGTATTCCTCTTTTACAGATGAGGACATAGACTGGGAGGAGGAATCATGGGTCATCCTGACTCCTGTCTGATTAATTGCCCCAAGAGGTATAGGGTCTGCTCTGCTCTGGGCCCATTCCAAGAAAATACAGAGTCAGGAAGAGAAGGTCTGAGTTGGCAGGACTGTGAGTTGTTAGGCATGGAGAGGAGGCTATGCTGGGCAGGAAGGGGTGGTGGCCAGGGCTTGTATTCAGTTCTTCAGCTCTCTGGAGCTTCTGAACTGTGTGGTATGCAGGTATAATTGCGTTTGACTACAAGGAGAGGGAGGGAGGGGTCTTGGAGGCTCTGGCTCTGTGTGTGAGGTAGGAAGCTCTAAAGGCTCCCTCCTGTCTTTGTTCATTCCTTCCTGCTGGCCCAAGTACCAGGTCTCTTCACTGCCTGCCCCTCTTGATCAGCAAACAGCCCCGGCTTCCCTGGAAAGGCTTAGGTTTTATCTGGGTCAATGTGGACCCTCACATGACTTGTTCACACACTGTCAGGCACTAGACATGGCCATGAGGCCACGTCCCTGACTTTCACTGAGAGTGTTCAGTCAATAGGAATATGGATGTTACTAGTTAGGGACTGTTGTTTGTGGGAGGCAGAGCTTCCTGGGGAACATGAGACACTGCCCAAGATATAAACTAAGATCTGAAAGCTGCAGAAGAATCACACCTATAGAGTGGAAGGACAAGGTGGGCTGTGGCTGGGATATATAGCTCAATGGTAGAATGTTTGCTTGATGTGCAAAACGGTCTAGACTCCTCTTCCTCTGAATACAGAGTGGAAGAAGGGCCCTTGGGTTGTGGAAGGCACGTGCAAAGGCCCTGTGATGAAAGCGAGTCAAGTCTCTTAGATAAACTACGAGGAGGAGGCCAGGATAGAGGGGTTTGATGGAGAAGGGAAGGATTTAGCCTTGGATGTGAGAGGACCTGGGTCCCGTGGGATAGTGGGTGATCAGAGTAGATAAGAGTGTGATATTCTGGCCTGATGGAGATTCGGTACTAGGGGTCTAGTTCAGAGGTGACATATTTAGGTCAAGCTGAGTGTTTTCACCTGGGAAGAACTTAGGAGATGAGGGAATAGGTCTTGGCGAGTACACATGATCACCATGCTTTAAGTCAAGGTCTTCCTATATAACCCTAACTGGCCTGGAACACAGAGTCCTTCTGCCTCCAACCTCCTGCATACATATAATACCATGCCTGGCTTTTGAGCAGATTTACTACCCAGGCTCTCAGTTTCCCCTTTGCTAAGCAGGTGGGTTAGACTAGGTCCCCCTGACCTTGATCACGAGTCTCTTGCAGAGCATGTTGGGGAACGGCTCTTCTCCGAGCCCGTTTAAACTATGGAGCTTGGTGGTCTCCAATGTAGACTTTGTGGCCATTTGGAGCATTTGGAGCCTAATAGTCTCAAGGGTCAGTAAGACCTGGGTTTGAGTCCCGACTTTTGTCACCAGCTCTGTGTGGTCATAGTGTTTCAGAAGACTGGAGCCTAGCAGCATTCATGAACTTCCAGGGCCCCAAACCCAGGGCTCTGTAGAGGGTGGCTATCAATATAGTTTCTTTACCCTTTCTTTACATCGCTTATCTCTAGCTGATTGCAGCTCATAACTGTCCTCTTGAAAGATATTCTAGATTTGGATCCCCCAACCCTCCCAAGGCCTCATTTATGTTCATTTCTCAGGCTCTAGAGCTGACTCCTGCCCGACAGACACCTTCCAGTGTCTTACCAGTGGCTATTGTGTGCCCCTTTCCTGGCGCTGCGATGGGGACCAGGACTGCTCTGATGGCAGTGACGAGGAAGACTGTAGTAAGTGGCCATTCCTGGAGAGGGGCTTGAGGATGGGTGTTTAGACTGCTGCCAGGCATGGAGATTAGGGGATTAGGAAAAGACTGGTTGTAGGGCTGGATAAGCAGGGCAAGGTGGAGTCTGTGGGTCTGGACTGTTGGGATTGCTTTATACCCAGCGCTCTAGAGACATAGGTAGGCAGGCGTACGGGGAGGGTGAGCGGGTAAAGGAGGAGCCTGATGGGAAGCCGAGGGCTTAGTAGGTGGAGTTGACAGGTGTTGCACAGAGACTTTCCATAGGGCAAGCCTTTACACACAGACTTCTTTTATTTTACTTAGTGTGTGTCTGGGTACAAGTGTGTGCAGGAGTGTTTGCCAGCATGTCTGTGTGTATGTAGGGCTGGAGCTTGACACTGGTGGTGTCCTTTGTTGCTCTCCACCTTACTTTTGAGACCATCTTTCACTAAAATTGACAATCCCCCAGCACGCGCCTTTGGATTTAGTGTGGGGAGAGTGGAGAGAATCAGCTAGAATGGTTTGTTCCAGGGAGCCCCAGGATCCAGCCATGTGTACTCTTAGCCTTGTGGTTAGAGATGTGCTCTGCTGCACCTGGCCTTTACTAGGTACTGGGGATCAAACTCATTCAACATGTTTGTACTACAAGCACTTTGCCCTCTGAGTTATCTCCTCAGCTCTGAGGAAGCTGCTTTCATACATTTATTTTGTATGTCCCAGGATGGCCTGAAAGTCTCTATGTCGATCAGGCTGGCTTCATACTCACAGAGATCTATCTGCCTTTGCCTCCCAAGTGCTGGGATTAAAGTAGCTAAAGGAATGAGATGCTTTTAGTTTTTAGTTTAGTTTGCTACTTGTGGAAGAAGTTAGGATTTAGAGCGGATTGAGTAACCAGAGCACTGGGATTTCTTCTTTGTGTGAGTGTGTGTGTGTGTGTGTGTGTGTGTGTGTGTATGAGAGAGAGAGAGAGAGAGAGAGAGAGAGAGAGAGTGAGTGAGTGAGTTAGGGTTTCTTTACATATTGATAGCTGTCTTAGAACTCACTATGTAAGCCGGTGCGTGGTGGCGCACGCCTTTAATCCCAGCACTCGGGAGGCAGAGGCAGGCGGATTTCTGAGTTCGAGGCCAGCCTGGTCTACAAAGTGAGTTACAGGACAGCCAGGGCTATACAGAGAAACCCTGTCTCGAAAAACCAAAAAAAAAAAAAAAAAAAAAAAAAAAAAAAAGAACTCACTATGTAGACTAGGCTGGCCTCCTCTTCCAAGTGCTGGGATTAAAGGTGTGCACCACCATGCCTGGCATACTGCATTTTCTTGCATGGATGTTTTGAATCTGATTGACTCTATGTTTCAGGGATTGAGTCATGTGCTCAGAATGGGCAGTGCCAACCACAGTCTGCCCTTCCTTGCTCCTGTGACAACATCAGTGGTTGCTCTGATGTCTCTGACAAGAACCTCAACTGCAGCCGCCCACCCTGTCAGGAGAGTGAGCTGCATTGCATACTGGATGATGTCTGTATTCCACACACGTGGCGCTGTGATGGCCACCCAGACTGTCTTGACTCCAGTGATGAGCTCAGCTGTGGTCTGTGTCCTGGGATCTTGGTATACCTGTGTGGGTGGGGAAGGCTGACAGTTATTTAAGGACATTTCTTTCCTTCCATGGGTGACTAGTTTGAGGATGTAAACACACGCTTCCTCCCAGGCCTTCGTCCCTGTGCTGGTGGACAGGACATCATCAGGATTAGTGATTTCCCACCAACTTTACTCTGTCTTAGATCAGGATGAATTCTAAGAGTTGGGCACTGGAAACCTTGTGTACCATACTGCTAAGCCCTGGGCGCCCCTCAGCTACTGATGCCTTGGCTTGTTGCAGACACTGACACAGAAATTGATAAGATATTCCAGGAGGAGAATGCCACAACTACAAGGATTTCTACGACCATGGAGAATGAGACCTCTTTCAGGAATGTAACATTTACCTCTGCTGGGGACTCATCCCGAAACCCAAGTGCCTATGGGGTTATTGCTGCTGCTGGTAAGATAGGCTTTCCCATGTGAGGAACTTGGGGCTCTCCACTTACTAGTCTGCGATAGTTCCTGCCCTCCTTATCCTACTCCTGACCATCTGTCTGTCCCCTACAGGGGTGTTGAGTGCCATCCTGGTTTCGGCCACCCTTCTCATATTGCTACGCCTCCGAGGTCAGGGTTATCTGCCCCCACCAGGGCTGTTGGTGGCTGTGAAGGAGTCGCTGCTGCTGTCAGAAAGGAAAACCTCTCTGATCTGAGGACACATGGTTACCACCTGGCCCTGAGTGCAGTCAGACTGGGACAAAGGAGCCGTGGAACACGCAAGGAGCTTCTGGCTTCTCAGCTTTGAGACCTGGGCTCTTTGGAGCACAGAGAACTTTGATTTTTAAGCTTCTACAGATAGGTCCTAGAGACTGGGGTCCTCAGACACTCCCGCTGTATGTGGTGAGCTTGGCTGGAAACTTGCCATAGCCAGGACTGAGGGGCTGGCCCCAGGATGCTCTCAAGAAATGGGGCTACTGTGGTTTAGACACTCCTGCTGCTCACATTGATGGGTGGCTATTAAAGTTTCTTCACCCCTCTGTCTGCCTCTAGCCTGTTTCCCTTGGCCTGGGCAGCCTATGGTCTCGGCTGGATCTCCTTCTACCTTTTAAAAGGGAGTCTTCAGCCAAGAGGTCTGTGTCCTGGACATTTCCTCCTATACTCTACTTTTATAAAGTGAGGACGAGTATTGAGTCCACACTCAACATTAACAGTGGGCTTAATAGGAGAAGAGACCTGAAGTAGTGTTTCCTTATTGGGCATTCCTTTGTCATGGCTTCTTCTGTGACATGGAAGCTGGGCTAACCTGATTTGAACTTGGCTATCCCCTGTTTTTTCAGGGCTATAATCCCAGCAGTTGGGAAGGGGAGATAGGAGAATTAGAAGTAATAGGCTTGATGTACATGCCTGTAATTCTAGCACTGGGGAGGTTGAGGCCTGAAGAGCTGGAGTTCAAGGAATGTCTGCGCTATTCAGGGAGACCTTATTTCCTTTCTTCCCCAGATGCAGTTGGTTGATGTTTTATGAGACAGTTCTGTTCTAGGCTGACAGGTTGTTTACTGTCTAGCAATGAGTTAGCCCCGGGAGGTAGGGAAGGGCTGTCCCCATGTCATAACTGAAGCCCAAGATACCTGAACATGGACATACAGAAAACAAGAAAATATTGTTAATACAACTTGACTTCTGAGTAACAAGGCCAGAGCTCTTCCCAGACTCTCAAATTCCTAAGTAAAATGGTGGGGACTGTTAGAATGCCTCCAACAGGCAGAGGAGAGGCCTTCCTGGTATCTCTGTAGCTCCTAGTAACCTCCAGGCCCATGATGAGTATTGGAGCTCTGAGGCTGTGCAAGTAAGAGGACCTGAATTCAGATCCCCAGTACCCTATAGGAAGTTGGATTTGCCTAAGATCTTATTACTGCGGGTGGGCATGAGCACAGGAAGATCCCGGGGACTTGCTGGGGAGATAGTGTAGCCTGAGAGTTTAAGATTCCGTGAGAAACCTTGTTTCAAAAAATAAAGGGGGGGCTGGTGAGATGGCTCAGTGGTTAAGAGCACCGATTGCTCTTCCGAAGGTCCTGAGTTCAAATCCCAGCAACCACATGGTGGCTCACAACCACCCGTAATGAGATCTGACTCCCTCTTCTGGAGTGTCTGAGGACAGCTACAGTGTACTTACATATAATTAATAAATAAATTAAATAAATAAATAAATAAATAGAAAGGTGAAGACATTCACATCACCCACCATCTCTAAATAAATAAATAAAGGGGAGGGACTGGGGATATGTCTCAGTGATTAAAACACCTGTTGCATAAGCATGGAAACATAATTTGTATCCCCCAAACCCATGTAAATGCTGGATGAGTGTGGAGGCCTGCCTATAATTCCAGCCTCAGGAAGCTGAGGCAGGATACTGACTGGTGGAAGAACAATCCAGAATGATTCCTGTCATCAACCTCAGGTATCCACATGCACATGATTGCGTGAACATGCATGTGGACCCTCAAATATATGCCTGCACCCAGGTGTACACACACACATACAAATACAAGCTTTCACCCACCCCAACACACACATACAAATCTCAACAAAAAGAATTCCTGGAGCTCTGATCAAGACTGACACTTGGTACTCATCTTGACCAACAGAGTGTTGTGGGTGTGTGTGCTGGAGGTGGGTGAGCTGAGAGGGAAGGAGAGGAGAGGTAGACAGTTACTTGGTCACTGCTCATGTGATGCTGGGTGCAAAAGGCAGGAGTGTACACCAGGAGGGCTTTCTCAAGGTGGGAACTGCTTTGTTTTTGTGATTCTACCCCCGCCCAATCCTTTACAAGGGAAGGTGGATGAAGCAGTTTGGATCTGAGCAGTGTGTTATGGCTGGGTTTTTGAAATAGCAGTTGATGCTTCAGCCAGGATGGGGAGCATTGGCTGATGGTAGAGGCTCTTAGAGGTAGGTGGGGAACAAGGTTTTCCTTGGCTCTGTAGACTGACACTTGGTACTCATCTTGACCAACAGAGTGTTGTGGGTGTGTGTGCTGGAGGTGGGTGAGCTGAGAGGGAAGGAGAGGAGAGGAAGGGGAGGGGGAGGGAGGGAGAGCCACAGTAGGCCATTTCTGGTTGGGTGAAAAGCTATTCTCTAACCTCAGCTTTAAGACAAAAGATTTTCGACTGCAGACCAACTTGGACCACATAGAACCTATCTCTCCATCCACCCATTCTTTGTCCATCCATCTATCCATCCATCCATCCATCCATCTATCCATCTGAAATTTGGAAGAT
The DNA here is from genome assembly GCF_000001635.26 of Mus musculus. Taxonomy (NCBI): domain Eukaryota; kingdom Metazoa; phylum Chordata; class Mammalia; order Rodentia; family Muridae; genus Mus; species Mus musculus. Next base: position 166,423 of record NT_187027.1, read on the forward strand.
GAATTTTGTTTTTAGGCTAGTTAGGGATAAACAGTTTTTACTTATAACTATGGACTATGCCTGTCCACCACAGGCCATAGTGGGCCATGCTGGGCTATAAATTTACCCGTTACACGTGCACCCATCTGGGATCTGGAGTTATCTGGAGTGTTTGGGTTCTTATTGGGGGGAACTACCACGTACTTGGTGGTTCTAAACAATCTGTTCTTTTTAACAGAGTGTCACTATGTAGTACAGGCTAGCCTCAAACTCCATGTTTTTCTGGCTCAGTTTCCCCAGTGTTGGAGTTACTGTTGTGTTCCACCACACCTGGGCTGTGGTTCTGCAATGTGTGGTTGACCCAGGTGGTTCCATCTTTTATCTGAATGCGAGAGTTGGTGGGAGTCCCAAGGTGCAAAGCAGAGGTTGCCCAGGTAGGGTCTCTTACTTGGAAGCAGGTCTTATGTAACCCATGGTGGCCTTGAACTCCCTATAGCTGAGAATGACTTTTGTACTATTGTTTCTGATTGCTGCCCCTTCCCCAGTGCCAGAATTATAGGTATATACCACCGTGCCTGGCTTTATGGGGTGCTAGGGATGGAACCCAAGGCTTTGTGTATGCCAAGTGTGAACATACAGCCAGGTGTGGTTGCTCATTTTTGTAATTCTGTGTATTACAAGTGGTGAGATCTACACGAGTAGATTGAAATGGGATTACCTCAAGTTCAGTATAGATTATATTTTGTGTATGCAGACTCTGTACCAGCTGACCTGTATTTCTAGCCATTACCATTACCTTTTTTTCTCTTTCACTTTTACTGTTTATACTTAGGGTAAAGGGTAGCCTACTTTGGTAAACAGGAAGGGTTCCTAGGCAACCAGAGTACCATTCCTAACCTAGTCATGTTGTGCAGTCCATGTGAACCCTGTGTGCACTCAGGTTTGGGCATGTGGTGTGAGTGAAGGTTGTAAGTGGTCTTAGGTAGCCAGGACTATGTTTGAAAGATGGGGAGGGCAAGGAGGGCCGTTGAGGATCTATGTCCTGTTTTGACCAGTATTTCCTTTCTTTGTTGAAGAAGAAAATTCACGTAACTTAAAATTAACCAGTAACTGTTTCAAAGCTCACAGTCTAGTGGCATTTAGCATATTCACAGTATTGTGAGGTCACTACCTCATATCTCAGTCTAGTTTTGAGAGACTTTCATCATCCTAAAGAAACTCCAGTCCCATGGGACTTGTTGGTGCACTTCTGTGATCCCAGCACTTGGCAAGAAGAGGCTGGAGAATCACAAGTTTGAGTTTAGCCTGGGCTATATACACCCTGTGACACAGCAGCAGTCACTAGCACCACCAAAAAGTAAGAAATCCTGTAACTGTCTCCTGAGAGGCTCTGCCAGTGCCTGACAAATACAGAAGTGGATGCTCGCAGCGATCCATTGGACTGAGCACAGGGTCTCCAGTGGAGGAGCTAGAGGAAGGACACAAGGAGCTGAAGGGGTTTGCAGCCCATAGGAGGAACAACAAATGAACCAACCAGACCCCCCTCCCCCCTCTCGCCCAGAGCTCCCAGGGACTAAACCACCAACCAAAGGGTACACATGGAGGGACCCAAGGCTCCAGCCACATATGTAGCAGAGGACATCAATGAAAGGAGAGGCCCTTGGTCTTGTGAAGGCTCGATGCCCCAGTGTAGGGGAATGCCAGGATAGGGAAGTAGGAGTAGATGGGTTAGTGAGCAGGGGAAGGGGGTTGGGATAGGGGGCTTTTCAGAGGGGAAATGAGGAAAGGGGATAAAATTTGCAATGTAAATAAAGAAAACATCTAATTTTTTAAAAAAAGAAGGAAAAAAAACCTGTTCCCAGGGCTAGAGAGATGGCTCAGCAGTTAAGAACAGTCTTAGCTGCACTTTCAGAGGTCCTGAGTTCAAATCCCAGCAACCACATGGTGGCTCACAACCATTTGTAATGAGATTCAATGCCCTCTTCTGGTGTGTCTGAAGACAGCTACAGCGTACTTAGATATAATAAGAAAGGAAGGAAGGAAAGAAGGAAGGAAGGAAGGAAGGAAATAAAAAAGGAAAGAAAGAGAAGAACTCCTGTTCCCTCATTAGCAGTTACTTCCCACCCCTTTTCTTCTCCAGCTCCCTCCCCCTTCCCCAGTGCAGCTCATCACTTTCCCCGCTCTAGGGATCTCCCTGATCTGGAGTTTTCATACAAATAGATGTACAAGTCTCTCCTCCCCTCCCCCTCCCCCACAAAGGTTCTCTGCATATGCATGATTTATATGTTTATTGTGTGTTTGCATGCCATGGTGGCTATGTGTAGATCAAAGGACAACTTGGTTCTCCTTTTTCAATATTCGGATCCCAATTCAGGTTTCTAGGCTTGGAAGCAGCACCTGATGATCCCTTTTTTTTTTTTAGTCAGGCTTTCATATCATAGTGTAGCTTTGAATCACTGTAGCTAAGGATTGCTTGGATTCCTGGTCCCTCTTGTTCTCTTACCCTTTGAATGCTGGGATTAAAGCCATGCAGAACCACACCTGAAGTGAACCACACCTGAAGTGAACCACACCTGAAGTGATTTTTTTTTTTGCTTTTGCCCTTTTCTTTTTCTTTTTAAAATTTTATTTATTTTATGTATATGAATACACTGTATCGTAGCTGCAGACATATCAGAAGAGGATGTCGGATCCCTTTATAGATGGTTGTGAGCCACCATGTGGTTGCTGGGATTTGAACTCAGGACACCTGGAAGAGCAGTCAGTGCTTTTAACCACTGAGCCATCTCTCCAGCCCTGTTTTCTTTTTTTTAATTTAATTATTTTAATTTTTTTTTTTTTTAGATATAGTCGCATACTGTATCTCCAAATGGTTCTGCTTCACTGTAATCTGTGCTTGCAACCTGGGGTAATCTTCCTGCCTCATCTTTCCAAGAGCGCATATTACTGTACATAGTGTTTTCCTGATTCATTGAGCTGCATGCAGTATATGCCAGCGTTTTGCTTTATAGTTCAGCACTATCCCATCATGTAGGCTAACCACCTATTGTTTATTCATTTTTAAATTGCTAGGAGGTAGGGCTACTTCCATTCCCTGTGTTCATTTTTACAGGTGGTAGAAATTAAATTACATGGACCACATAGTATCTGAGTTGTATGTATGTAAGCTGAAGGGGTTTGCAGCCCATAGGAGGAACAACAATATGAACTAACCAGTTCCTCCAGAGCTCCCTGGGATTAAACCACCAACCAAAGAAAACACATGGTGGGACTCATGGCTCTAGCTGCATATGTAACAGATGATGGCCTAAGTCGTCATCAATGGGATGAGAGGACCTTGGTCCTGTGAAGGCTCTATGCCCCAGTGTGGGGGAATGCCAGGGCTAGGAAGCTGGAGTGGGTGGGTTGGTGAACAGGGGGAGGGAGGAGGGGATAGGGGGGTTTTCAGAGGGGAAACTAGGAAAGGAAATAACATTCAAAATGTAAATAAACTATCAAAGAAAAAGAAAAAGAAAAAAAAGAAATACATGAGAACACAGGTAAACAGCTAGAAGCCCTTAAAGGGGAAACACAAAAATCCCTTAAAGAATTACAGGAAAACACAAACAGGCAAAAGAGATGAACTAAACAATCCAAAATCTGAAAATGGAAATAGAAACAATAAAGAAAACACAAAAGGAGACAACCCTGAAGTTAGAAAACGTAGGAAAGAGATCAGGAGTCATAGATGCAAGCATCACCAACAGAATATAAGAGATAGAAGAGAGAATCTCAGGTTCAGAAGATACCATAGAAAACATTGACACAACAGTCAAAGAAAATGCAAAAGGCTCCTAACCCAAAACACCCAGGAAATCTAGGACACAATGAGAAGACAAAACCTAAGGATAACAGGTATAGAAGAGAGCGAAGATTACCAACTCAAAGGGCCAATAAATATCTTCAACAAAATTATAGAAGAAAACTTCCCTAACCTAAAGAAAGAGATGCCCATGAACATACAAGAAGCCTACAGAACTGGACCAGAAAAGAAATTCCTCCTGTCACATAATAATCAAAACACCAATTGCACTGAACAAGGAAAGAATATTAAAAGCAGTAAGGGAAAAAGGTCAAGTAAAATATAAAGGCAGACCTATCAGAATAACACCAGACTTCTCACCAGAGACTATGAAAGCCAGAAGATCCTGGGCAGATCTCATACAGACCCTGTTGTGATCTCCTGTCTACTTTCATAGCTTCTACCAACACTAAGCCATATAAATATGTATTTATGTATACATATATACATATATAAGATGGTTTTGCATCGTATATATGCATTTAAAATGTATACATATATAAGACATACATATGTATATGTTTGGTTCTATACCAAGTGAGGCAAGTGATTTTTGTCTGAGTTTGAGTTACTTTGCTTAATTTTGCTGAGAACAATAGTGAGCTCTCTTGCACATTTCATGGTTTCCTTTTTTTCTTTATAGCTGAGTAAAATCCATTGTGCTTTACACCCCTAATTTTTGCTTGCTTTCTTATTGATAGATAGATGCTGTGTTTTAGTATATAGCCCAGGCTATTGTGGAATTTGCTATGTAGACTAGGCTGGCCTTAAACTTACAGAGATGTGCATGCTTCAGCCTCCTGGGTGCTGGAATTAAAAGCTAATTGCCACCATGCTCCATCTAATTTTTATTGTTCTAATTTCCTTGTAGTTATGAATAAAGTCACCTTGTTAAATTTTAAGCATGGCTTATATTACACCGCGTGAATTTCACATTTGAAATCTAAATCTGAGGGCTGGAGGTTGCATCTTTACACTTTTCTGTTGGTGGCAACCATCTAGAAGAGTAGGAATTGTTTTTCCTTGCCTTGGTAAGATGGTGGAAGTTGAAGAAGAAGGGTTAGTTTTGCTTGGATTGAAGGATATCCTTGAAATTGTGAATAGTATTGCTTTGTTTTAAAAGCATATTTGGGGGCTGGTGAGATGGCTCAGTGGGTAAGAGCACCCAACTGCTCTTCGGAAGGTCAGGAGTTCAAATCCCAGCAACCACATGGTGGCTCACAACCATCTGTAACGAGATCTGACTCCTTCTTCTGGAGTGTCTGAAGACAGCTACAGTGTACTTACATATAATAAATAAATAAATCTTTAAAAAAAATTAAAAGCATATTTAAGCACAACAAAGTTTAAATATCCATAAACAATGGACAGTGGATAATCAAGAGGGCGATGCATATCCAGTGGTGTAAAGAACAATGAAATTATGAGAATTTATGCAACTGACACTAAAGGTCCCAATTAGCACGACTCAGTTGAGAAATAATTGGTTTCCATAGCAGCAGGAAGATAGTCACCTGTGGATATAAGGACATTGCTTTCAGTGGGTGACTGCATGTGTGTGGGGTCACGTAAGTGTAATGGGGCTGAGGATATTACTCGGTTGACTACTACTACTCACTACTCTCTCCTGATTACCTGACAGCCAGGGCTATACAGAGAAACCCTGTCTCGAGAAAACTAAAAAAAAAAAAAAAAAAAAAAAAAAAAAAAAAAAAAAAACAGAACAGCAACTATAGGTGCAAACATCACCAACATAATCCAAGAGATGGAAGAGAAAAATCTCAGGTATAGAAGATATAATAGAAGCAATTGATACACTGTTCAAAGAAAACGTTAAATCTAAAAAGTTCTTGACAGAAAACATCCAGGAAATTTGGAACACTATGAAAAGACCAAAACTTCAAAATAATAGGGATGGAGGGAACGATTCCCAGTTCAAAGGGCTAGAAAATATTTTCAACAAAATCATAAAAGAAAATTTCCCTAACCTAAAGGAGATGCCTAAGGCACAGAAAGCTTACAGAGCACTAAATACCCTGGATGAGAAAAATTCCCTTCTCCATATAGTATTCAAACCACTAAACAGAATAAAGTAGAATATTAACAGCAGTGACGGAAGAGGCCAAGTACCATAAAATCACACCTAACTTCTCACCAGAGACTGTAAAAGAACAGCCTGGGCAGATGGCTTGCAGAATCTAAAAGACTACAGGTACCAGCCCAGACAACTATACTTAGCAAAATTTTACATCATAGATGGAGAAAAGATATACAACAAAATCCGACAATATCCACACATTTAGCCCTATAGTAGACGCTAGAAGGAAAACTAACCCAAGGAGGTTAACTATACCTATGAAATAATTTTATATCAGAAGAATGGAAGCACGAGTACACATGCACATATACCACCACCACCAATATCTACAACAAAATAACAGGAATTAACAATCTTAGCTCATTAACCTTAATGATTAACCTTTATGGACTTAATTCCCTCATAAAAAGACTCAGGCTAACAGAATGGATGTGAAAACAGGATCCATCTTGCTGTATAAGAGAAACACACCTTAATACCAAAGATAACATTACCTCAGAGTAAAGAGTTGGAAAGGATTTCCCAAACAAATGGACTGAAGAAACAAGCCGGTGTATCCATTTTAATATCTAACAAAAACAGACTTCAAACCAAAATTAATCAAGAAATGGGGAAGGACATTATATATTCCTCAAAGGAAAAATTCAACAAGATGACATTTTATTTCTTAATGTCTATACCTCAAATGCTAGGGTTTCTACATTTGTAAAAGAAACATTACTAAAGTTTAAATCACATATTGAACCTCATGCTCACCAATGGACAGGGCATCCAGACAAAAACTAAACTTGGAAATAATGGGGCTAATATGTTACAAATCAAATGGACCTAACAGATAGCTACAGAATTTTCTCCCAAACAGAAAAGAATATACGTTTGTTTTTTCCCCAGCACTTCATGGAATATCTTCCAAAGCTGACCACATGAGTCACAAAGTAAATCTCAAAAGACAGGAAAATTAAAACAACCTCCTGTAACTTATCAGATCACCATTGATTAAAGCTGAAATTCAACAATAGTGAAAACAGCCAGGCAGTGGTGGCACACGCATTTAATCCCAACACTTGGGAGGCAGAGGCAGGTGGATTTCTGAGTTCGAGGCCAGCCTGGTCTACAAAATGAGTTCCAGGATAGCCAGGGCTATATAGAGAAACCCTGTCTCTAAAAAAAAACCAACCCCTTCCAAAAAAATAGTGAAAACAACAGAAAGCTTAAAAACTCATGAAAATAACTCTCTACTGAATGACTACCCGTTGAGAAAGAAGGCCCCCAAGTTTACAAGAGTCTGTGCTTATAAAGGGGGGAGGTCCATCCCCCGCCAATCCATTCTTGATGTTGTCTGTTGTCTCCGGATAGCTCAAGAGCCTCTCAGCAGGTAGCAGTGTCTTGAAGAAGAGCAGCAGCAGGTGACAGAACAATAGAGCCAACTAAGTCGGAAGCCTCCACCCCAGGTGGTCTCATTCCCAGTGGCAGCAAGGTCAAAGCCAGCCTACTCAAAGAGTTGCGGGAGGCTACGAAATATGAATGTACTAGTACATTTTTTATCACCTGTGAGAAATTATAATTCAAAATAAACTTTTGTTTGTTTGTTTTTGAGACAGGGTTTCTCTGTATAGCCCTGGCTGTCCTGGAACTCACTCTGTAGACCAGGCTGGCCTCAAACTCAGAAATTCGCCTGCCTCTGCTTCCCGAGTTCTGGGATTAAAGGCGTGCCCCACAAATAAGCTGAATGAAAATTGCTAAATAATTGTTAAATAACAAAATTAACAAAAGATAACTGAAAGAAAGACCCACAACGTGAGGACTCCCCCACGTTTTGACTCAGGAGAGGTGACACCCCAAATCACCCACAAGAAACAGTCTTGCTGCAAACTGCAAGAGGATTTTTATTCAAGAGCGCTCTTGGGCCCACAGTCATACACCACACAGAGGTAGAGGACCATGGCGCCCCAGTAGCTGGATAAGGGGGTATTTAAAGGGAGAAACCACAACTCAAGAAAGTGGGGAGGGCGTTGTTGGAAAATACCAAAGATACCAGTTAAGAGTCACAAGGAAGTGCAAAGTCACAAGTGTCACAAGGAATACCTGGTAATTGTTCAGGTTATCTCTTAAGACAGTTTCTAAGAGCCCCTAACAATAGCACATTTTTTGAATTAACACTCTTTGAACCCAGGAAGGGGGTGGGTGGAGGAATGTCGCTGTCTGTGTTATGATTAGCATACCTTGGAGCATTGAGTCACAGAGGTCACATTCTCAAGCCTGGGCCTAAAGACCTAGAATTTTGCTTTTATGTTATACTTTTTCAATAACCAATTGTTTTGTATAGTTAAAATATACAGAGGTAGCGGGGCGTGGTAGCACACGCCTTTAATCCCAGCACTCGGGAGGCAGAGGCAGATGAATTTCTGAGTTTGAGGCCAGCCTGGTCTACAAAGTGAGTTCCAGGACAGCCAGGGCTATATAGAAAAACCATGTCTCAAAAAACCAACCCTCCCCCCAAAAGTAAAATATACAGAGGTAGAGCTAGTTAATCAAAGTTAGATAGGGGATTTACGATGGCATTGCCATCCAGAGGATAACTTTGAGGTCCTCAGCATACATAAATTCTGCTTCCTCTCTGCCCAGCTTCTGCTCTCCTTAGGATGGGACGATCTACTTGCAGCCACGGGCTATCAATTCAATTTTTTAGCATTACTTTCTCAACAACCTGATAGTTTTTCCAGTATTAAGGTCCTATGCTCATTATGAGCCGAACAAGGACAGCAACACACGTACTAAGGAAGACCACAAGTCTTGAATCCCACACAAAAATCTATGGGCCACTAAGATGCTCACAGCCGAAGGAAAGCCCTCCCGAGGGAAGAGCACACCCATTGTTTATCCAATACCAATTAATCACCCCTGAAAACATACATTATACAGACTGAACAGGTTATACTTAGAAATATACATATGTGCATGTAACAATGGGAAAGAGGTCATAAATTGGAAAGCAGTAGGGGAGAAAGGAAAGGGAGAAATAATGTAATTATATTACAATCTGAAAAATAATTTTAATTAGATGTGCTTCCAATCCTGACCTTTGAGGTAGGATGACACATGTCCTTTATCCAGATCCTGAGGCAGGAAGACACACCTTTAACCTAGGCCACAACTTCAGTTGAAAGTCTATGTAAGAAAATGGAAGGAGGAAGCCTTTGCTCTTTGCCTGCTCTTTTTTGCCTTGCTAGCAAGTCCTTTCCTTTCCTGACATTACAGCCTAATTCTTCAGGGTTTCAAGCGTACACTGAAATAGTATGAACACTGAAAACCAGCTGAGACATCCTGCCTTGTAGACTGAGCAACTACTAGATTCTTGGACTTTCTGTGCCTAGCCAGTCACTGTTGGATTAGTTGGACTGCAGCCTGTCAGTCATTCCAGTAAGTCCTCTTTCTGTATATATGGACAGATTATAAAAGTTGTTGCTCTAGAAAACTCTGGCTTGTACACCAGAATCTTCCCAATTATGGAACTTCCACAGTGAGAACTGTGGGTTGTGGTCCTGTGGCCATTGGCAATCTAGGTGTATAAAAGGTCCTGAGTTAGAACCAGAGCCTTAAGAGGGAGGGGGAGGGAGGGAGGGAGGGAGGGAGGGAGGGAGGGAGGGAGGGAGGGAGGGAGGGGAGACCAGTACCATTGGCCTGTTTTCTTTGTATTGAGCGATGAAGCACAATATAGGCAACTTGCTCTGACACATGTATGGCCGGATGGGTGGACAGATGAGCAATAGACACATATGCAGTTGTGTGACCTGATAAATTCTTAACTCCTGGGGCAGGGCTGAAGGTGGTAGATTCTGGTGTTTTACTTCATAGAATGATCTCACCGCACCTCATAACAAGCTACCAATTAATCTAGTACTGGAGAGAGAGGCTCACGCCTGACCTCTGTGGCCTGTGAGGGGCTGACTCCAGCACACCACCGTGCACTGCTGGGTACTACTGTGGGTTTTCTGTAGTTCTTAAATTTTGTCAAAATATTTTTTTTCTGTTTTTGATTTTGAAACAGGGTTTCACTTGGTGGCCTAGGCTTAGCCAGGAAGTTACTTATGTAGCCCAGGGTGGTCTTGAATTAACAGCAATCATTCAGATTGCATCTATAGTCAGGAAGCAGAGAGAGGTGGAAAAATGGTAAGAAAATAGTAAGCTAGTGGCCATTATGCAATTGTTGGGTCTTAAGACTACTTCCTACATCCTGCTTTTTCAATAACCTGCTTCTCTTAGGAGTCCTGGAGACCAAAGGCACCCTAAGAAACCATCTTTTCATATCAGAGCTGAAATACAGTAACAAAGCATTAGAGGCAAAATAGTATGAGCTTGGCATCACAAAACAACCAAATCTCAGAGGTGCTAATATGGGTGGAGTTCTCAGGCCTGCCAAACACTGCTAATTTTCATTATCACTCTAAGCAATGACCACTGCGAAGCAGGAGGCTCCTACATCACTCTTCAATTTCTTCAAGGCTCTCGAATTCACAAGATGAAGTCATATCCACAGGCATAGGAGTTAAACCAAAGTAACGACCAAGTTCCAACACACAGCAAAACCAGGACATTTTAGATGAATATAGATTTAGTCTGCTTTGCTTAAATGTGTAAGTTCCCAAAAATATCAATCACATGGCCGTTTTACACTTGAAGAGGTCTGCATGCAGCAGGTCATCTAGAGCGTTCCTGATAGTTTCAACACAAACTTCTCCTTGCTGGTGTTTTTTTGAAGCAAGATTCCACACATTTTCGAACTCTTTTTCAGAAAGCTTGACTCCAATGTTAGTTAATATATCTGAAATCTAGAAACAATGAATTTAATTCCAGACTAAGATTTATGTTTTTAATTTTGTATTTTAAAAATTAAGTACATAAAATAAAATAAAATATATATTTAAAAAAGCCTTTTAACATTTAATATGACAGTCACTGGTCCTCCACAAAAGTACATGTGTTCACATATGCATATGTGCCCATACATATGAAATTAGCAGATATCAAAGTTGTAGTACTTTTCAGGCATCGTGGGAATGCATTCCTGTAGCTCCAGCACTTGGGAGGCTAAAGCAGGAATGTTGAAGTTCAAAGCCAAAAGCCAGCCTGGACTACATAGTGAATCTGAGATAAGCCTGTGCTGTAGAGTGAGACCTTTTCTCATTCTTATTTATTTTTATTATTAAAAACAAAACAAAGGTGCGAAGGTGCTGGCTGCCAAGACCTTAATTTGATTCTCTAAGCCCACATAATGGAAGGAGAGAACCAAGTCCCTCAAGGTGTCCTCTGATATCCACACATACTCAGGCATACATGAAATACATAGGCCCATGTGCACACACACATACACACAGAGAGAAATAAATTATATTTTTTAAAATGTAACTCCCAAAATAAAAATTCAGTAAATGTAAGTGAAGAAAAGCAGGTGGACATGGTCATCTGTGCTTGTCATCACTTGGGAGGCAGAGGCAGAAAGATGCTCTTGAGTTGAAGGCCTACCTGGCCTACACAGTGAGACCCTGTTTGAAGGGGGAAAGAATTATATAATATACTGAGGGAAGAAAAAGAAAAAGAACTTTGAAGCACATTACAACCAAACTGAATATCATTCATCAAGAATCCTATATTCGGGCTGGAGAGATGGCTCATCGGTTAAGAGCACTGACTGCTCTTCCAGAGGTCCTGAGTTCAAATCCCAGCAACCACATGGTGGCTCACAACCATCTGTAATGGGATCCGATGCCCTCTTCTGGAGTGTCTAAGACAGCTACAGTGTACTCACATACATAAAATAATTAAATAAATCTAAAAATTTAAATAAATAAGAATCCTATATTCAAGGACCCCTATACAAGCCATAATTCTGAAAAGTCAAAACTGATAGTCATGGCCTGGGGCTGGGGCTAAGGCTGGGGCTCAGCTCAAAAAGCTCTTGCCTACCATGCACAAACCCTGGATTTGATCTCCAGCACCACAAGTGCCAGGCACGTACCTGCACTCAGGAGGTGGAGGTGAGAGGATCAGAAGTTCAAAACCAGCCTCAGCTATGAGGCTGATTCAGAGGCTGGCCTGGACTACACAAGATGATAATAAAATTGATGTTGATGTGGCCAGGCGTGGTGGCGCGAGCCTTTAATCCCAGCACTTGGGAGGCAGAGGCAGGTGAATTTCTGAGTTCAAGGCCAGTCTGGTCTACAGAGTGAGTTCCAGGACAACCAGAGAAACCCTGTCTTAAAAAGAAAAAAAATTGATGATGATGATAAATATTGTGCATCATATTAAAAAATATGTAAAATAAATAAATAAATAATAAAAAGCAATATGTAATCCCTGAATTCAGTAGGAGGAATCAAGAGGATCATGACTTCACATTCAGTCTGGGCTACCTAGCAAAGCTCAGTCTCAAAACAAAACAAATCAATAAGACACTAGTCAAGTATGTTTGTTCGTGCCCGCAATCCCAATGCTTTGGGAAGCCGAGACAGAAAAACCACCAAGTCCTGTAGGCCAGTCTGGGCTGCACAGTGAGTACCAGGCCAGAGCAGGGTAAGCAGTGAATGCCATCTCGAAAAAACAAAATAAAAGACAACAGCAACAATGGTGGTCACGAAAATAATAGTGATCATTGCTAAGTCCAAAGTTGGAGGTGATCTCTGTACCTCTTCCTTTGACCTGGTCTTGAAGAAGTCTCTCTGGGAGAAGATGGAGGGGTGCAGCAGAGACTAAGCATTGCCTTCGTCACCGTAGTTATTCACGTCACTGACTCGACGAATCCGGGAGCAGAGATGTCAGATGGGATGGTTGGAACACCGTAGGTGGGAACCTAGGCCATCAATGAGGGAGACAAAGACATCCTGAACCCAGCTGTAGAACAGTAGCCATCAGCCACACTTGGCCACAGACCCCTTGAAATGTAGCTAGCCTAAACAATGTGCTTGCATAAAATCCAAACACTGCATAAAAGAAGAGTGTAGCCAAACACAGTGGGATTCACCTTGGTTCCAAGGAAATGGTGGGCTGAGGCAAGAGAATAATACTTGAACACAGAAGTCCAAGTAGAGCTTAGGAAAGTATTCAACTTTCTTATCCATGAGAGTCTCAGTTTTATTAATACAGAGCTGCTTTTGAACTTGGGCCATCGTCAAGAGGTCAGTCAAACTTACCCGTGAGACCTCAGGGTGCTTACAATACACAGTTAAACTTAAGGCCTTGAGAAACTCTAGAATCTGATGCAGAGAGCAACTAGGAACACTGCAAGATCACACTAGGAACACTGCCCTTCCAGACGTGCTGCAGATCGGTTAACTGGACGAGGGATGAGGCATGCTTACACATCGAGGGGACAGCTCCAACCACAGCGTTGATCTCAGAAGACGTTGTCTTATTCCGGTGAGAAACTCTGTCACCTGGTGTCTGGATTGTCCGGAGAGTCTCTTCTGGACTTCCTGGTTCTTTGGGGACAATGTCTTCAGGATTTAGCAGGAGACTTGGTTCAGCTTCTCCCATGCTAGTCGCAGTAACGTTTTCACAGTCTGGTTTTTTACCTTTAAGAAAAACCCGAAGGAGGAGACAAGAAAGCGCAGGAAGATGTCAGTTCTTGGTGCCTGATGCTCTGTAGCAAGCTGGATTATTTGCTTCAGTAGGTAAAGGCACTGGCCACTTGCCACCAAGCCTGACAACCTACATTAGAGCCCTGGGAGGCATATGGTAGAAGAAATGAACTGACTCTCTCAAATTATTCTCTGACCTTCACATGCACGCCATGACATGTTCAACCCCATACACGGACACACACAATAACAGCAGTAATAGTGATAATGGTAATAATAAATGCAATGGTTTTTCAGGATGAATTTCCTTTGTAGTGTCTTCCTAACGGTGGAAATGAGCACTCACGAAGCAGGTTCCCAGAGCCAATACTCCACTGTGGAACAGCAAGCTCAGGCCAATGTCAGATGTGACCTCAATATGGCCTCACATCTCTTTCTGCTGCTCCATTTACTTTCTACCACAGAAATCTTTCCAGTCTGAGAACCAAAACTAGAGAACTCTCTCTTTTTTTTCTTTCAATGCCACAGTAGAACCCAGAACCTCATGAAAGCTAGACACGTGCTCCACCGCTCAACTGACTCCTCTGTTCTTTCTTTAACTCAAGCTTAACCTCCAATTAGCTTGAACTACACTGATTCCCTAAGACTGAGCCCTAGGTGGAGATGAAAGTCACAGTTGGAATCAAAATTCCACACATGAGCTGGGGAGATGGCTCAGTAAAGGTACCTGCCCCCAAGCCTAATGACATGCTGGAGAGAGAGACTTGACTGCTCTATGTTGTCCTCTGATCTCCACGGATGTACTGTGACACACATTGTGAGCACACACACACACACACACACACACACACACACAGTAAGTGTTAAAAGAAACTATTTTTTAGATTTGTTTTTATGGGTTTTGGGGAGCTTTGTAGTTTTGCAGAAGTTGTCACTGTTTTTTGTTTGTTTAGTTGGTTTGTTTGGCTTTGTTTTGTGCCTATGTATGTGTCTGGACATCAGATGTGTGGCTGGTGCTGTCAGAAAACAAAAGAGGCATCAGATCCCCAGATGATTGTGAGCCACCATGTGGATGCTGGGAATCCTGGGTCTTTTTCGTGAGCAACACCACCAAACTATCTTTCCAACCGCAACATGAAAAAGTTGAAAAGATAATCCCACATTTGCTCGGATTAGGAAGGCAGAGCATGCCCCATCCAGAGAAGAGATAAGAACATACTGTGAACTGCACCCCCCCCCCCCAGCTTCTCTAAGTAACTTCCTACAAATTAGTGTGCAAAGAAAAGCCCAGGGCTGTGGGTGGCTCAGCTGAAGCATGTGGTGCCGTTAGCATCTGAGACCAAGCCCACGCCAAAGGGTGAGAAAAATGTGAGGTAGAACTAAAATAGCAGAGTGACTTTGTGAGTCAGTCACTTCAGGAAGCCAAGACTTCCCTTCAACACAGTAGCTATTCCACAGACACCACTTGAGGGCGCTGTGTTTTCACAGCCAGAGAAGAATGCTGGGTAATGCAGGCAGGGGTTGTAAACGAGAGCTCCAAGGAACTGTACCCAACGGATCTACAATATGGAGGCCTGCTTGCCCCCTCCTCTCTCTCTTGCTCTTTCCTCTTGCTCCCCCTTTCCCCTTTCTTTCTCTATTCCCCTCCCCCTCTCCGTCTCCCTCTCCCTCCACGTGCTCATGACCAGCCTCTCCTCTCTCTCTCTCTCTCTCTCTCTCCCCTTTTCTGTCTCTCTCCTCTTTCAACTCCCCTCCCCATGCCCTAAATAAACTCTATTCTATACTATACTGTCTATTGTCTATTGTATGGCTGGTCCCTCAGGGATAAGGGATGCCTCAGTATGCACCCACAGAGACCCCCCAGTCCCCCAATGGTTTACTGTACTTCCACCAAACATTGCTTTTCTCATCAGGGTTTCTCTGTGTAGCCCTGGCTGTCCTGGAACTCACTCTGTAGACCAGGCTAGCCTCGAACTCAGAAATCCACCTGCCTCTGCCTCCCAAGTGCTGGGATTAAAGGCATGTACCACCAAGCCAGGCACAGTATTGGCATTTAGTCTAGGCTCCACCCCACAGTTACCTGGCGACAGCCAGATATGCCTGACTCACTCTAAAAGGGCTGCTTGCCCCCTCCTCTCTCTCTTGCTCTGTCCTCTTGCTCCCCCTTCCCCCTCTCTTTTTCTCTCTATTCCCCTCCCCCTCTCCCTCCACGTGCTCGTGGCCAGTCTCCCCTTCCCTCCCCTCCCCTCACCCACCCCTCTCTCTCCAGTCTCAACTCCCCTCCCCATGCTCTGAATAAACTCTATTCTATACTATATTGTCTATTGTATGGCTGGTCCCTCAGGGGGAAAGGATGCCTCAGTATGGGCCCACAGAGGCACCTCCTCCCCCCCACAGTTCATCGTACTTCCATCAAACATATTCCTTTTCTCATCATCTTTTTATAAAACACACCACTCAGTGACCCTGATCCTCCTGCCTCAGCATCCTGAAGGTTGGGAATTGAGGCATGTGCCACTCAGCCTGGCTAGATTTTTCCCAATCTGAAGACCATGGGCAGAAATCTGACCTGCTTTGGCTAAGTGATGCTTCCCCCCACCGCCCCCGTTAGAAGCCCCACCCAACCCTGACCTGTTGTTACAGCTTGCTCCCTCTCGGTCAGGAGAGGCCCCAAACTGACCCTTGGCACGTGAGGCCAGGAATGCCTGTCCATTCCAATTAAGGTCTCTATAATGGGTGGGTTGTCTGTTTCCAAAGCTGAGTTACATGTGTTTAAGCTAGATATACAGCCTGACCTTTCACATCAGTGTCCTGGGCCACTGAGACAGCTCACGGGGGGGGGGGGGGGGGGGGGGGGTGGGGGGGGTGGTGGAGGTGGTGGTGGTGGTGGTGGTGTTTACAGTCTAACACCCTGACCCATCGTGGGAGCCCAGGTAAAGGGAGGAAGAGTTAATATGCTGAGAGTCAGAAAACTTATAAAGAAATAAAAATTGCCCCCAAACTCAAAAGCCTTTCTCTCCTTTCTACCTGGGTTCTTGAATTAGGGTCAAAGCCAGCAGCTGCGGGATCGTCACACCCTTACCCTTTAATCCCAGCGATGCTGAGCCGGCTTCCATCCCCTCGCTGAGCTAGCCAGCTGTCTGACTGCTTGAAAATGGCGGAAGAGGAAGAGGGCGGCGTGGAGGAGGGGGACGTGTTCCTAGCATTTGCCCAGGGTCCCATTCCTCCTCGGGGGCCCGTGCGGCGGGCTTTGGACAAGATCTTCCTCGCCTTCTTGGTCCTCTTCCTGACTCTGCTGATGCTGGAGGCTGCTTACAAACTGCTGTGGCCCCTGCCATGGGCCAAGTTTCAGGACTGGCTCCTGAGGACCCCTGAGGAGGAGGCAGCTCTGGAGCTCTGAGCATCTTCATAGACCACCTGTCCTTGCTACTGAGGTGAGAAAGGAGATGTTAGAGAGGTCAGGGTGGAAGACATAGTTAAGGCCAACACTCTGAGATTATCTTTGTTTATCTGCGTTTCTGTTTGTGGGTATGTGCACGAGTTCAGGTGCCCGCGGAAGCTAGAGGTTGTTGGATCCCTAGGGGCTGGGGTTATAGAAGGTGTTAGTCACCTGAAGTGGGTACTGGGAACCAGACTCAGGTCTGCAACACACACACACACACCTTTATATACATACTGTATATAAATGTAATTTTAGAATGAGAACTAACTGGAGACTGGGAAGGCAGTGAGATCAGAGGTGGGTCTTACCTTTTTTCTTTTTCTTTTTTTTTTTTTTTTTTTTGGTTTATTGAGACAGGGTTTCTCTGTATAGCCCTGGCTGTCCTGGAACTCACTCTGTAGACCAGGCTGGCCTCGAACTCAGAAATCCGCCTGCCTCTGCCTCCCGAGTGCTGGGATTAAAGGCGTGCGCCACCACTCCCGGCTTGGGTCTTACCTTTTTGATGGTACCCAAGTACAGCAGCCCATCAGTCCATCTGAGTGGGAGGGAGGAGGGGGGAGTGCGGGGGGGGGGTGCGTGAAGGCGAAGGCCAGGAGGTCACCGGGCCCAGCCCCTCTGTCCTGGCGGCTCTGGGGCGTATGACGCAGCAGCGGCAGGAGGAGTTGACAGGAGGAGGGAGGAGAGTGGAGGGTGGGAAGCACCGCGGGGAGAAGACAGAGGGACGGGCAGTGGGCAGGCAGCACCTCTCTCACCTCCAGCGGACCTGGAGGGTGCTGCGCTGTTGGGGGCACGGCCGGTCGAGGAAATCTCTGCAGCCCCTTACTCGGATAGGAGGCTTGCTCTGAGGGCAGCAGGAAATAACCTTTTTGGCAGCAAGCCTGTAGGCCCCACCCCATGCCACATCCGTTAGCTGCCCTGCCCCCGTGGCCACTCCAAGCTCCGCCTCCACACGCGGCACTGCCCCCCCCCCATTCATGCTTCTTGTCGCCCCGCCCTTCTGCGCAGCACCTCCCTTACCCCCCCCCACCCCCCAACCCCCCACCCCCGCCTGCACGCCGCACCTGGGCACACAGCCACTCCTCCGGGTGTGAGAGCACTGGTGTAGCTGTGCTCCTCCAGGGAGGGGAAAGGACAAGGGGCTATTGGGAACTAGTACTGAGTTGATGACATGCCCACACCAGCCAATAGGCACTAGGCGGCACAGAACCATGGTTCGAACCGTTGGGCAGGGAAAGGAAGAGATTGTGGAGTGCGCTGGCACTCACACCATACAAGAGCATTCATGTTCTGGGCTGGGGCTGGGGCTGGGGCCTGGCAGTCCTAAGAAATTGTTAAGAGGGCCCAGTGCGGGCAGCTATGGGCACAATTCCCTGTGCTGAAGGGTAGAGAAGAGGCATCAGGACGGCAAAGTGTGCCCCACCAAGTGAAAGCCCATAGCCTCACTCTGCAAACACATCACAATGGACATTTCTACGTGCTTACGGTATTTACTTACAATACCTTCCTTTGGCAGCTAAAACCGTTAAGAGCTGTTACAAGGGCTGGGCAGCCGGCTCGGCGGTTAAGAGCACTGACTGATTTTGCAGAGGACCCACATGGATTCCATAATCCCAGTTCCTGAAGGACCTGAAGCCCTGTTCTGAACTCAAGGAGCAGGAGACATGCACATGGTGCATGCATACACTCAGGCAAAACAACTGCACACAATTTGTTAAAATCTAAGATTAAGAAAAAGATTAAGGGCTGGAGAGATGGCTCAGCGGTTAAGAGCACTGACTGCTCTTCCAAAGGTCCTGAGTTCAAATCCCAGCAACCACATGGTGGCTCACAACCATCTGTAATGAGATCTGACAGCCTCTCTGGTGTGTCTGAAGACAGCTACAGTGTACTTAGACATAATAAATAAATAAATAAATAAATAAATAAATAAATAAATAAATAAATAAAAAAGATTAACCGGGCAGTGGTGACACACGCCTTTAATCCCAGCACTCGGGAGGCAGAGGCAGACGGACTTCTGAGTTCGAGGCCAGCCTGGTCTACAAAGTGAGTTCCAGTACAGCCAGGGCCACACAGAGAAACCCTGTCTCGGAAAAAACTAAAAAAAAAAAAAAAAAAAACAAAAGCAAAACAAACAAGAAAAAGATTAACCAACAGATTATTCTTTATTTATAGTTGATTACATAATAAATATTGTTCACCCAATAAAATCATGTCTCAACTCCCACCCACCCCCACCGAATACACACTAAAACAGAGACGCATGCGCACTGGCTTGCAAGGGAATCAGGCTCTGGATCCGACTTCACTTCTTATTAGCCTGAGCAGTACCAATGACACACTGGTTCACCTGTGGACGGATAAACAGGGTCACACAAGGTCAAGGGTTACAGATGAGAAGCCTTCCCACTCTGCCCTGCGCTGGGCCCACATCTGAATCTCTGAAGTCTCTGCTATGGGAGCAGGTTCAGCCTGCCCCCTGGAGGGATGGTGATGCTATGTCCACTACGCCTGGAAGAGACCAGAAGTCTGAAAAGAAGAAGCTTTATAGTGCTGGCTAGTTTTTATGTCAACATGACACCAGCTACTCATTTGAGAAGAGGGGACCTCAACTGAGAAAATATCCCATCAGATTGGCCTGTGAGCAAGCCTTTTCTTTTCTTTTTTTTTTTTTACTTTTTTTTTAATTAGGTATTTTCCTCGTTTACATTTTCAATGCTATCCCAAAGGTCCCCCATACCCACCCCCCGCAAGCCTTTTCTTAATCAATGATTGATGTTAGAGGACCCAACCCTAGTTTTGGCCAGTGCCACCCCTGAAAAGGTGGTTCCCTAATGAGGTGTGTAAGAAAACCGGCTGAGGAAGCCAAGAGGAGCGAGCAGTAAACAGTACTCCATTATGGCGTAAAGAAGTTACTGACCTGACATCCCTGGACATGGACTAGCCCTTTCAACTTCACCTTGCTTTTGATCATGGAGTTTTATCACTAACTGGGCCTAGCAAACACAGAAGTGGATGCTCACAGTCAACTATTGGATGGATCACAGGGCCCCCAATGGAGGAGCTAGAGAAAGTATCTAAGGAGCTAAAGAGATCTGCAACCCTGTAGGTGCAACATTATGAACTAAGCAGTACCCCGGAGCTCTTGACTCTAGCTGCATATGTATCAAAAGATGGCCTAATCGGCCATCACTGGAAAGAGAGGCCCATTGGACAGGCAAACTTTATATGCCCCAGTACAGGGGAACACCAGGGCCAAAAAGTGGGATTGGGTGGGTAGGGGAGTGGGGGTGTGTGGGGGGGACTTTTGGGATAGAATTGGAAATGTAATTGAGGAAAATATGTAATAAAAAAAAAAAAAAGAAAGAAAGCTAACTGAGACACCTACACAAAAACTACAGTAGCAGAGAGGTCGCCATTTTCAGCAACACCCTGGACTAGACACAACAAAGCTCTCCTACAAAATCCCGTTAAGACATTAAACTCCTTTGAAAACTAGGGCTCCTAAGGAAAAAAATCACCACAGAAGAGAATTGGAGACATAGACTACTAGGTACAGATCAAAGGACACATGAACGGTGGGATTGTTAATTTAGTGGTAGAGAGCTTGCCCAGCCCAAAGAAATGAGACAGGAGCTAACTTGAAGGTCCTCATACTGTGATAATCAGGAAGAGTAAGTGGAAAGACGGATGGGTGTCAAGTATGTACGCACCTATAATGTCTGCCCTCCTCATAAAAGCTTATGGGCACATATGGAGTCACTCAGGATAGGAACTCAATAATGAAAACCTATAAAGGATTCAGCATCTTGAGGCTGGAGAGATGATTCATATTTAAAAGCACTAGCTCTTGCAGAGGACCTGGGTTCAGTTGTTAGCACCTACATGGTGGCTCACAACAACCCACTCCAGTTCCAGGAAATCCAATGCCCTCTTCTAACCTCCTCAGATACCAAGTATTTTTTCTTTCTTTTCTTTTTGAAACAGGATTTCTCCATGTAGCTCTGGCTGTCCTAGAACGTACTCTGTAAATCAAGGTAGCCTCAAACTCAGAGATCTATCTGTCTCTGCCTCTTAGGTGCTGGGATTAAGGGCATGTGCCACCCCACCACACACAGCTAAATATTAATAAATAAATAGTTAAACCCATCATTTTGGGGCTGGAAAAAGGTCCCGAGATTGAGAGCACAGGCTGAATTCCAAAGGACCTTGGAACCACACAGCAGCTCAGCGCTGTCTATGACTCCAGTACCAGGGAATGCAGCCTCCTCTTCTGGCTTCCTTAGGCACCAGGCACACATAGTGCACACATATACAAGCACACAAAATACTTATCCAAAAAAGAGCTGCATGCACCTTTTCCTATACAGCATGTCTGCATGCATGTTTCCCTACACCTCATGCATGTCCACCTCAGCACAGCACATTCCCATGTCAGCGTCCGTTAGTCCATACCTTTAACGCTTAACAGGCTACAGCTATTCTAACTCTGATATGCACGCCTCAGGCCTCTGCTTCACGTGTTCACAGACTGACCCACAACAGCATCTGAGGAATGCTTTTACTTGGCAAGGGCTTCTTTGTAAAAAAGTCAGTAGTAATGAATACTGATTAGAAATCACCATTCTAAAGCCCTCTAACAAAATAATGGATGTAGAATTACTACTTCATAAACTCACTACTGAGAACCAATGAGCCTGGACACAGGTCTCTGTCTCAGCAACGGACAGGCAGGCTGGAGATGAGCTCCAGGTGAGCCTAGGCTACCTGGGACCTGCCTCAAACAGGAAATAAAGGAGAGATGAGATGGCAGTGGCAGCGGAAGAGGCAGCTCAGGGATAGAGCACTTGCTGAACACACACAGGCTCTCTGGGAGATCTCTAACACCACCAAAAAAGAAAAAAAGTTAAGCAAACACTTAATAAATGTAGAACTAGACTGGGTACTTATGATGTAACAGGTACACCAATTGTCCCAGCTATTAAATAGGTCAAGAATTTGAACTAGAATTACCAATTTAACCAAACCAAATCTCTAAGAGGGGCAGTGCTGAGAGAGAAATGGAGAAAGGCAACTTTACTGGGACAGTTTTACAGAGCTGGCTGCAGAGAGCAAGCTGGACACAGGTGAAGACAGACGAGCCAGAGACTGAGAAGGAGCCAGAAGATTCGCACAGACTGCCAGACCTAGCATGAGGAGGCCAAGCAGAGTCGATTTAGGAAAGGCTGAGAGAAGCCAGATTGATCAGTCAGCGTGGAGAGGAGTTTCAGCCACAACAGTGAGTTGAGCCAGCCGGCCAGAGCTCAGAAAGAACCAGAAAGGGTGAACTTATTCAGCATTAAGTGTCAGAAGCTGAAATCATTCTAGGCCTAGATTAGCCTGAAGGAAGGCTAGAAGCTTCCAGGGCCAGGACCAGGTTAGCAGATGGGGGCAGTAAACCCCAGAGACAACAGGAGAATGAAAGTTCTATTTAGGAGCTGGAGAGATGGCTCAGTGGTTAAGAGCACTGGCTGCTCTTCCAGAGGACCTGGGTTCAATTCCCAGCAACTACATCACAGCTCACCACTGTCTGTAGCTCTAATTCTAGGCCATCTGGTACCTTCAAACATACACGCAGGCAAAACACCAATACACATAAAATAAAAACGAAGAAATCGTAAAAGGCATGAGAAGCCGGCTTAGCATCCCTCCTGCCCCATACAGGGCTGACATTAACATATTGGATGTTAGGACTGGGGGCAGGAAAACAGCTCAGCTAGAAAGGATGCTTGCCATCAAATCTGATGCCATGACAACCTAAGTTTGATCTAGGGCCCACAAGGAAGGAGAGAAACAAGTCCTGCAATCCTACAAGTTATCCTCTAACCACATACAAAATAACTTAAGATTCATTTATTTTATGTGTAGGATGCCTGGTGCCTGCAGAGGGTGTAGCAGTCCCTAGAGCTAGATGTCAGGACGTCAGGCGCTGGGTGGGACTCAGGTCCTCTGCAAGAGCAGCAAGTGTTCTTAACCACCGAGCCATCTGTGGAACCTGTAAAACACTTTAAAGCTGTCTCCCACCCCCCTTTGAGACAGTCTCTCTCTAAATCATTCTGGCTGTCCTGGAACTCACTCTGTAGACCACGATGGCCTTAAACTTACAGACATCAGCCTGCCTCAGCCTACCAAGTACTGGGACAAAAAATGTGTGCCACCATTTATGGCTCAAGCCTGCTCATTAGCTTTGAGAAGTTAGGCTCGTCACATAGCTCATGCTTACTGTGACAAGGACCCGGTTCAAGCCCTGACAAACAGGTGATAAACAGGCCAAGTAATTTTTCAGGCAGCACGGTGCAGGTGTTAACATGCCTGACCACTCTGCCTGGCAGAGGGCAGACCCAGTCGTGATCAGAAACCAAATTAAGTCAGAACTCAAAAAGCTCTTCTACCTGCAGGAAAAGGGGAAACCAGGAGAAAAATGACTCACCAAGGTAGATAGTAATGAACCTGAGGCCTGCTCATCCCTACAATAGAGGAGGTCATGGGTACTGTCTAGCCCCTGGTGAGATTTAGAATTTCAATGTCTATTTGGGAAATTTTCAAAAATCTGTACATGTCCTTTGTTCTGGCAATTCCATTCCAACACATTTCTCTAGACAGATGTGACTGGGAAATGCACAGAGGTGTCCAGGGAGCCTGGTCTGCAATCAGAACAAGGTGAGGATGCTCCAGCCCAGCAGTGGGGACTGGAGAGAACACTCTGGTAGAGTCCGACACAGAGCTGAAAGTAACTCGCAATCCCAGTGCGCTGGGAGTAATCTTCCGGCCATTCAAAGAGCAAAGCAGCAAGGGACAAGAGTACCAACAGATGGGAGAGGTCTCAGAACACGGACAGAGCTGCTTCTTGCAATACAGTCCTGGCTGGTTATTTCTTCTAAAAATATATATATATATTTTTTTGAGACAGGGTTTCTCTGTGTAGCCCTGGCTGTCCTGGAACTCACTTTGTAGACCAGGCTGGCCTCGAACTCAGAAATCCACCTGCCTCTGCCTCCCAAGTGCTGGGATTAAAGGTGTGCGCACCACCACCCAGCTCTGATTCCATTTTTAACTGCTGGCATTTGAATTAATATTTTTAGAAGAAGCCGGGCGTGGTGGTGCACGCCTTTAATCCCAGCACTCGGGAGGCAGAGGCAGGCGGATTTCTGAGTTCGAGGCCAGCCTGGTCTACAAAGTGAGTTCCAGGACAGCCAGGGCTATACAGAGAAACCCTGTCTCGAAAAAACCTAAATAAATAAATAAATAAATAAATAAATAAATAAATGATTGAAAGGAATGGAATGGAATGGAATGAGTACCCAAGATGCCTAGCAAGTTTAAATCCTTTCCGGACAGATGTGCCCTAGCTTGAACAGGAGGCATGATGGAGATGCTGCAGTGTGGGCAGGTGTGACGGTTCACAGAAGAATGGCCCCATAGGCTCGTGTATTGAATACTCAGGCCCCAGTTGGTGGAGAGAAGTGGAGACTGTTTGGAGAGGATTAGGAGGTGTGGCCTTCCCAGAGAAGGGTGTGTGTGCTTTCGGGGAGGGGGCTCTGAATGCATTTAACTCCCGGTCTCTCTGCCTGATGGTGAGGTCTCAAGATGTGAGCTTCAGCTACTGCTCCAGCCTTGCCTGCCTGCCTACTGCCTTGTTCCAGTACCATGATAGTCATGGGCTCTAACCCTCTGAAACTTTAAGTCTCCAATAAACTCTAAGTTCCTTGGTCACAATGTCTTGTCACAAGAATAGAAAACTATGCAGAATAGTCACTGTACCTTGGAAGCAAAGCGTAGTGAATTCAGAGACTCGGAGACATTCTCTTCCAGAGGAGAAATATTCACAAACATAAGCCTGTGGAAAGAAAAGGGTCCAAGCCCACATCAGTGGTCTGCCAACCACATACACAGCGTCTCTCTCCTCATCTTAAGACTGTAGTCCTACAGTCCTTCCTTTTTTAAAAAAAAAAAAAAAAAAAAAGATTTATTTTTATCTATTTAAGTACACTGTCGCTGTCTTCAGACACACCAGAAGAGGGCATCTGATCCCATTACAGATGGTTGTGAGCCACCATGTGGTTGCTGAGAATTGAACTCAGGACCTCTGGAAGAGCAGTCAGTGCTCTTAACTGCTGAGCCCTCTCTCCAGCTTTCACTGTCTCCCTTCTACTCACATCTTGGCACTGCCACCCAGAGAGTTCTGCAGCAAGTAGGTGAGCTTGCTGTTTCGGTAAGGCACGTGGGACTCCTGGAGGGTTAAGGGCACAGTCAGTTAGGACAAGCAGGGTTCTCACAGCTATGCCATGGCTCCCTCACCTTACCTGCCCATACATCCATTCCTACCTTATTGCTCAGGGCCATTATGACCAGTCCCAGTGTAGACAGACTGCTGTTAATGGCCTGTGTCTCCCGAAGACGATCACGCTCCCCAGGGCCTAGGTGTAAGCCAGGGTCTAGCCGCTCACTCCCAGCTAGGTCCACAAGGTTGAGGGGAGCGCCACACTGCAGGCCCCGAGCTGCATGCTCTCCAGAAATCTGCAGCTGGAACACACTATGACTGCGTGATGATCTCTTATTTTGGGCAGTGTGGGCCACAGCCCGGTTCTGATGAGCCAAATGGAGCAGGGCCTCCACCTAGGGATGGGATTGACAAGGGGATAGGCGCTCAGAGCTGGGACACGCTGGCCAGGCGTCCTTGCCCTTCTGGAGCAAAGCCGCAGAGCAGCAGAGTGAGTGTGTGCGCACCTGACAGAACCAGACGGGGTCTAAACACACAGCCTGTGATCCCGGCTGCTTGGGAGGCGAAGGACAACAACTAGACATTCAAAACCTCCTTGAGACACAGAGGGAGTAGCTCAAGGGTTCTTGTGAGGCCACGGCTCGAAATAAAAACAGGCCAGGTGTAGTGGCGTAGGCCTATAATCCCGGCACTCCGGAGGCTGAGACAGGTCTGTCTTGAGTTCTAAGGCAGCCAGGACTACAGTGCAATGCTCTCAAATAGAATAAAAGGACAGACAACCCAAGAGGCCTCAGTGCCCGAAGACCTCCAGAGGTGCAACTGAGCCCTGAGACAGAACAGTCAGGTAAGCATCCCGGCTGGGGTGAACTGGCAATGTTAGTGGCAGGAAGTGAGTCCTGAGACTCACCTGGCAGAGTGTCACCACTCTCCACTCCTCCGCGCAGTCCACCCTCTCAATCGGAGGAGCTGCCACCCTCACAGCCCATCCTCCGTCCCTGCTGAGCTTCTGCCCCTCAGCCCTCTCCCCCTGCTCAGTTCCTACTTGCCTCTTTCTCACAGGAAACAGGGACATAGCGGGCATTGGTGACAGTAAGCTCCTCACTCCCTGGGCTTGCCCGACGGATCTCACACTCGCCCCCTTGTCCCTTGCGGGGCCCAGTAGCTAGCAGGTCTCGAACGGTCTCATTGTAGATCTCTACGTAACTCGCCACAAAACTGTATGTCCAGCCCTGGCCGCTCATCTCCTGGGCCACAGAGAACAGATGCCGCATGGCCCGAGGGATCAGCCCTTCCAATTGGGGGTCTCCCCTAGGCCCTCCTTCCATAGTGAAGGTCTTGCCACTGCCTGTCTGTCCATAGGCAAAAATGCACACAGGGTAGCCATCCAGTGCTGACTGGACAAGCATGGCGATCTCCTCAAACACTTCCTCCTGCTTGCTTCCCGGCGGGAACACCCGATCAAAGGAGAAATCATGGCGGACAGTGGGGGCCGGGGCCCCAGTCAGGGTGGAGCGCCGATCATCAGATCGTGAGAGGCTAAGGCCCGTCGGGGGATCAGAGGGTCCAGCAGGGCCAGGAGGAAACACGAGGAAGCCAGGAGATGGAGTGGATTCCCCTGCGAGGACAGGGCGCACACGGCAGAACACCCGGATATTGCCCTTCAGTTCCTGCAGCTGGTTGTGGAGTCGCCGCCGCTCCATCTCTAACCCATAGAGCCGGTCTCCTTGCTCAGCCAGTAAGGTCACCTGGGCTTCAGTCTTCTGCCGAAGACACACCACCTCTTCTTGGCTGCTTGACAGAGCTGCTTCTGTGGCCTGAAACCTCCTCTGTTCAGAGCAGAGAGACAGAGGGTGGGATGCAACAGTTAGAGCAAGTCTTGTGCCAAGATGGGGCACATGGACTTCGCAGTCTGGGAAAGAAAGAGGAAGAAAATAGGGGGCGGGGCGGGGGTGTGTGTACCCCACGGACTTCAGAGATCTCATAGTGATCTTACACTTGATGTAAAAGCAGAAGGACCTAAGTTAAAATTCCTAGCACCCATGATTTTAAAAAGAAAAAGAAGCTAGGCCTGGCTATTGTACTTGTAATCCCAGAGCTGAGGATCAGAGGCGGGAAGAACCCAGGACCTGGCTGGCCCAGCCAGAGGAGTGAGCTTCAGCAATCCCCAGCCCTGCTGCCAAGGAGAGAAAGAGAAGAAAACAAAGTCCCAGCACTAGGAGGAGTGGGAAGGGGCCATCTAGGAAGCTCTCTCAGAGCAACACTAAGACACAGGAGTGAGCTAGGCAAGGCGGGCATGCTCTTCCCAAGTGCCTGAGAGGCAGCCAGGCCACACCACACAGCCGCCTGGTGCTCAGCAGAGCTCACACACATGGGAAGAGGGAGGGAGACGGGAGCTGTGAGGGCGAGGGCAGCAGTGTGAGAAGCTGCTCAGGCCCAGTGGACACTCTGCTGCAGAGAGAGCACAGGCCTTCTGAGGCTTCAGGGGAGCCCGAGAGATCGTGGCCCCTGCTAGGGAGGGTCACCTGTGCGGCTGGCCTTACCTTCTGCTCCTCCAGCTGGGTGCTCAGTGTGCTCCGCTCTTCCTGCAATTGCAGCCGCTCTCCCTGAAGCTCCTGAAGCAGCCTTTCCCTGGTACCCAGACATTCCTCCAGCTCCAAGACACGGGCACTCAGCGTCTCCAGCCTCTGCTGGTCCTGCTCAGCTCGGCTGCGTACACTGGCCAGCTCCCCTTCCAGGGTGTTCCGCTCTGTCCCCAGGGTCGTGGCCTGCTCCTGGACCTCTCTGAGTTGCTCCCGAAGCCCCCGGTTCTCCAGTTCCAGCATTTGAGTCTTCTCCCGATAGCGTTTCAACTCTTCATTGAGGTCACACAACTGGCCCTTCAGGTCCCAGGCAGGGCGTTTGCCAGCTCTCTTCCCTACCACCACAGGAGCAGTGGATGCTAACATGGGCACACAAGGGGCAAACACGGGTCAGGAGCCTTGGCCTTCTACCCTTCAGTCTTCAGCCCTCAGCTACCTCTTTCCTCTCCTGACAGGAAGATAGAAGATGACGCTTCCTGGGCACTCCCACCTCCCCTCCCCCCACCCCCACCTCTCACCCAAGGTTTATATGCCACGTACTGCCAGGCTTCTGGGCAGGAGCAGCAGGAGCTGGCTTCTGGCTCCTCAGCACTAGAGAAGTAGAATGGACATGGAGTTAAAGGCTGGACAAATAGGACCTAGGACACACCTGTCCCGGAGCACTAGGGGGCCCATGTGAGCCACAGTGAAAAATCATCAAAAACCACAAAGCTGGCTGAGCAGGCTGAGCACCTGCTGATCTCACAGACCTCAGGCCTGGCTCCCATCATCCTTGTCAGGAGCCTCAAGCCACTGTAACTCTAGCTCCAGAGGATCCAGTGCACGTGCATGTGCACCGCGCTCAGGTACATACACATAAAGTAAAATAAAAAAAATTAAAAAAAAAAATTTTAAAACAAGCCGGGCAGTGGTAGCACATGCCTTTAATCCCAGCACTTAGGAGGCAGAGTCAGGTAGATTTCTAAGTTCGAGGCCAGCCTGGTCTACAGAGTGAGTTCCAGGACAGCTAGGGCTACACAGAATAACCCTGTCTCAAAATACCAAAAAATAAATAAATAAACAAACAGACTTAAGGACTGTGTTTCCTAATGTGAAAGTCCCCGGATGTGATCCCAACACGAGCCCTCCCCTAAAAGACTTGTAGGACCAGAGCCCCTCCATCACTATTGCCGTTACATGGACCAGAGCCCTCCCTGGTCAGCCCAGCTTAAACACTATTACCTGTACCAACAGCAGAGCACCCACGAGGTCCTGTCTTCTTAGGGCCTTTCTGAGCTGTCCGAGGATGGGAAAAACGAGATGGTACAACACTTACTTAGGTGGCGTACACTGGTATGTATGTACGTTAAAGGGTTGGAAACAAGATGACTCTCTTTGGGGGCTGGAGAGCTGCCTCAGAGGTTAAGAGCACTGACTGCTCTTCCAGACGTCCTGAGTTCAATTCCCAGCAAGCATTTGGTGGCTCACCTTATGTGTAATGGGATCTGATGCCCTCTCCTGTTGAGTCTGAAGAGAGCAGCAGTGTACTCAAATACATAAAAGAAATAAGTGATTCCTATTTTTTTTTTAAAAGGACTCTCCTGTCCTTGTCCTTACAGTGTCTGTCCAGCTCCTGATGCCCATCTAGGACCAGGAACGACTCACTATATCCAAATTGAATGAGTAAGAAGCCTAAGCCTGCCGTGCTGTGCATACAGCGTGCTGTTAGCAGTTCCCTCATCCTGGTCTACTCAAACTCTCCCCTAGCATGCACAGCAGCCTGGAAGAACCAGGCGTCCAAGACAAGAGGTGGGAAGTACAAACACCACTGAACAACCTTTGTGCCTTTGGAGCTCTGAACGAAGTGAAAGGGGATTATCCACTCAGAGACAGATACAAATGGAAAGAAACAAGAGGGAGAGAGCAGTACACTTCCACACCCTTGGTCCCACCCACCTCCACAGCCCACCTGCAGTGTGGCCCTGGGTCTGTGACACTGTGCTGAGGAGTGGTCCTCTGGGACGGGATGTGTCAACTTTGGTCACTGCACCCATGACTCGTGTCCGTTTCTGGGGAGAGATAAAGATGAGTTTCCATAGTGACTGGTCTTTATCCCTCCCTGCCTTTCTTACTCTCTGCATTCAAAACATCTCTCACCTTTGCAGGCTCCAAGGCATCCTCCATCTGGTCAGGACCCCTCTTGAGCCTGCTTGCTGACAGGGGCACTCGGGAGGAGGACTTCACCAGGGCTGCCTTCAGTTCTACGTTCCTCTTCACTTCCAACAAAGGTGGCCTCTGTTGAGAAAAAAAAAAGACAGTTTTTTTTTCCTTTCCTTTCTTTTGTTTTCGTTTTTTTGTTTTGTTTTTCTTTTCTTTTTTTCTTTTTTGAGACAGGGTTTCTCTGTGAAGCCCTCGCTGTCCTGGAACTTGCTCTGCAGCCCAGGCTGGCCTCAATTTCACATAGATCCATCTGTCTCTGCCTCCCAAGCCCCTTGATTAAAGGTGTGCACCACAACACCCTGCTGGCAAAGAGACTCT
This sequence comes from Mus musculus, assembly GCF_000001635.26. NCBI lineage: Eukaryota > Metazoa > Chordata > Mammalia > Rodentia > Muridae > Mus > Mus musculus. Next base: position 196,713 of record NT_187027.1, read on the forward strand.
TAAGAACAAGACAGGCCGGGCAGTGGTGGCCCACGCCTGTAATTCCAGCACTTGGGAGGCAGAGGCAGGCGAATTTCTGAGTTTGAGGCCAGCCTGGTCTACAGAGTGAAAATTCCAGGACTGCCAGGCTATACAGAGAAACCCTGTCTCAGAGGGGAAAAAAAAAAGACACAGGTCATTAAGATAGGAGTCCTGCAAGAATGCTTCTTTTTTTTTTTTTTTTGGTTTTTCAAGACAGGGTTTCTCTATAGCCCTGGCTGTCCTGGAACTCACTTTGTAGACCAGGCTGGCCTCGAACTCAGAAATCCACCTGCCTCTGCCTCCCTAGTGCTGGGACTACAGACATATGCCCCACACCTGGTCCCTGCACATATTACAAAGCCTAATGAACTAACTGCTTTTGGTCCAGCTTCGGGATAATGATCTTGATTAAGCATGATAGCAGATGCCTATAATCCCAGCTATTGGAGAGGGTGAGGCAGAAAGATTCCAAGCTTGAGGCTGGCCTAGGCAACTTAGCAAGGCTGTTTAATTACAATTGGACAAATGAACAAAAGAGACTTGGAGATGGCCTGTGAGTAGAACATGTGGCGAGAACCATTCAATCCCAGCACAAAACAGAAAGGCTGGTTAGGGAGCTCAGGAGATAAGGGCACTCGCTGGCAGCCACACACACCCCAGAGTAAATAAACAGACAGCTTTGGTTGCAAATCCTAAGCTCTCCAAGCTGATAGCTGCAGCACTACTTGAACTGTCTGGCAGTGAACATGGGCATGGGCCCACCACTGTTTCCAGTCTCCCTCAGCTCGTGTGCACTTTAAACTTTGCACTCAACTCACTGACTCTCTGGGTAGAGCATTTAAAAGAAGCTGTCCTGGCCATCCATCCATAGCTACATAAAATTCCAGGTCAGTCTGGGCTACATGGATGGGGTGGGGTTAGGGACAGGACAGGACAAGGGGTTGCAGCATCTCTATAACTTATAAAGTAACTATCTTAGTCAGGGTTTCTATTCCTGCACAAACATCATGACCAAGAAGCAAGTTGGGGAGGAAAGGGTTTATTCGGCTTACACTTGCACATTGCTGTTCATCACCAAGGAAGTCAGGACTGGAACTCAAGCAGGTCAGGAAGCAGGAGCTGATGCAGAGGCCATGGAGGGATGTTCTTTATTGGCTAATTTCCCCTGGCTTGCTCAGCCTGCTCTCTTATAGAAGAGAGCAAGACTACCAGCCCAGAGATAGTCCCACCCACAAGGGGCCTTTCCCCCTTGATCACTAATTAAGATAATGCTTTACAGCTGGATCTCATGGAGGCATTCCCCCAACGGAAGCTCCTTTCTCTGTGATAACTCCAGCCTGTGTCAAGTAGACACAAATTAGCCAGTACAGTAACCAATTCCTTAGCTGCCACAGCCATATGCATCCCAGGCTAAGCTATGAGGGAGGCAGAGTTTGTAGAGAACAATGTTACACCATAATGTAAAAAGTCACACCTTGACAGCGATTTAAAAAAAAAAAAAAAGATGGTTCACTAAATTGGTTCTCATACATTTTCCTTAAAAAAAAAAAAAAAAAAGTAAACAATAACAAAGCCAAGAGCGGTGATCCCAACTCTCTGGAGGCAGAAGCAGTGGGTACACCAGTTCTAGCCAGTTCTAGACTAGCCAGAGTAACATGGTAAGACCCTATTTCAAAATACAAAAAACCCAACTTTATTACTGAGTAATTGAAAAGCACTACCTTTTATGTTTTTCATGCTTTTTCTGGACAACTCTAACCAGTATAAATCTCTCTCTCCCTGCCGTAAAGGGAGAGACACAAGGACCTCTTCTCTCAGACACACTTAACACACAGTACAGCTGGGCACTGGTGGCGCACACCTTTAACCCCAGCACTCGGGAGGCAGAGGCAGGCAGATCTCTGAGTTCTAAGCCAGCCTGGTCTACAGAGTGAGTTCTAGGACAGCCAGGGTTACACAGGGAAAACAGCTACCACCACCACAAAACAACAACAACAACAAACAAACCACAAAACAACAACAACAAATCAGCAAGCAAACCCTGCTATTCTTGGGCATGCTACCAGCTTCAGGTTACTAGGTCAAATTTATATTGGGTTTGTTTTCCTCTTCTTTTTGGAGACAATGTATCACTGGCCTGAATCTCCAAGCTCTGGTCTGAGCCTCCACACAGGTGACCTCAGGTGCACGACTGACTTCAGGATGGTTCGTTGCTTTTGGTTCAGGGGACTATAGACCCAGGTGTTTCTTGGATGCTCGCCTAGCACTGCACCACAGACCTCTTCCTTCCAGTTTTAACTCATACCTTAATGTTGCTCCTCCTAGCTTTCTTCTTCCCCTTGCATCTGCTTGAACCTTTACTGTCCTTCACTCCCTCCCAATAGAGATACAAATTGTATTATATTGTCTGTCTCCCCAGGGACTGTCAGCTCACTGGTATCTACGACTCCTGTCTCCTACATAAGTACAGCTGTGCAGGGCCAGAAGATGCTTGGCAAATACTGCAGGAACAAATCTGAGAAAAACTATTTTACTTTTTAACTGTCACCTGTCACAGTGCAGTGCTCTCCCTTTTGGCTGTGAGTATACCAGAAAGTCTCTTCAAGCTGAACACCGACTGTGAGTCAGTCTAGACTGAAATGCTGGTAAACAAAGAATGCAGGCCGGCCTTTCCTGACACCAGAGAGATCAGTCCATTAATTGCCACACACATACGCCTCAGATGCTTGTGGTGGAGAAGGGCACCCCCATAAACTAGTCAGCAGTCCAAATGGGCAAAAGAAAGAGGCAGGCGAGGGAATAAGGATCCTTTGGGTCGATTCCCCCATTTCTCCTCTCCCCTTCCTCTATCCCGATCCAGCAGCAACACAACAGGTCATCAGCAAGAAAGGTACTTTGCGGACAAGCGACAAGGCCTCTCTCAGAACCCTCGCTTCTCCCACAAGGCGATCTGTAAGAACTGAGAAGCACAAACATGTCGAATCCGCTTGAGAATTCGAAATGGGAAATGCTGGAGGGGGATAAGGGACACGGGATGGTCGCGCCTGCACGACTGGAATGGCGGGCCAACGTCGCAGCGACTGTCCTGGGACCTCGCCGTGTGTGTGTGTGTGTGTGTGTGTGTGTGTGTTGCCCTCACTGACTCGGCCGCTGGTGTCCTGGGCGCGAGGTGGTGCGACCCTCCCCTGCAGGACGGCTTGCCCCGACCTGTCCCCGGGACGCGGGTCTCCGGGCGGCCGGCCTGCGTCCTCCGATCTTGGCGCGAGGTCGTCTCCGCCGCACTCACCTGCGCCTGCACGTCCATGGTGGTCCGCACAGAAAGGGTGCAAAGGCAGCAGGCAGGACGATGAGACCCGCGTCCTCTCAAGGGCTCGCGCCGCAAAACGCCGAAGCCAGGCTGTCCAGGAGCCAGGCCAATCAGCCACACCCGCCACTTTTGAATTTCAACCTCCGCGCAGTCAACGCACTTCAATCCGCAGAGGCCAATCCGCGCCGGCGCCGCGGTCGCGAGCCAATCACGGTGCCCTCCGCCTCCGGGGCCACGCCCCCTGAGTCGCGACTCTTCTAGTCCGCTAGAGCACCAGAACTAGACCCCCTTGGATCCTACTTCCGGATCCGCTCTTCCTCTTTTCTCCCTCTCCCCCTCCGGAGCGCCGAGCGCGGCTTCCTGAGGTCTCTGGTTGCGTCAGAAGTGCGCTTGTGTGGAGGAGTGGCGTGGGGGAGGCAATACGCATGTGCCTGAGCGGGGTCGGGGCGGAGCGAGCGCCACCTAGCGGATACTGCTGAACTTGCACACCTCCTCGCCAACCCTGTAGACTGGAGACTGTTCCACCGAGGTCGCTCTTGGTCCACTTTCTCAGGTCCGAAAAGTGGAAGCTGGTTGATGGCGCTGACCTGTCCTCAAAGAAGAAAAAGTGGAACCCATATCTGGAGATGTAATAAAGTCATAAATCTAGAGCAGGGCCGGGAGGATAGCAAACTGGTTATCCCTGAAACTCATATAATGTGGAAGGTGAGAACTAATTCGCCACAAAGTTTTCTGTGCCCCTCCTGCCTCCAATATTATATATTATACATAAACAATATGTATTATATACATAAACATATATATTTACACATATAAATAATACTCAATAGTACGTATTATATATATAAGCATATATATATATATATATATATAAAACACATAAATTACATATATATTTATTTTGTTTTTTCGAGATTGGGTTTCTCTGTGTAGCCCTGACTGTCTTGGAATTCTATTTGTAGAACAGGCTGGCCTTGAACTCAGAGATGCTAGGGCTACCCTGTGCCACCATGCCCAGGTCAATAAACAATCTTTTAGATTAAAAAATCAAAACAAAACTAGAAGCCAGGCTTGGTGGCACACGCCTTTAATCCCAGTTCCCAGTACTCAGAATGCAGAGGCAGACAGATCTCTTGAGTTCAAGGCCAACCGGGTCTACAAAGTAAATTCCAGGGCAGCCAGGGCTCTGTAGAGAGACCCTGTCTTAAATAAATAAAGAAACACACACACACACATACATACATACATAACTGGATAAATAAATAGTATGTTTCTTTTTTTTTTTTTTTTTTTTTTTTGGTTTTTCGAGACAGGGTTTCTCTGTGTAGCCCTGGCTGTCCTGGAACTCACTCTGTAGACCAGGCTGGCCTCGAACTCAGAAATCTGCCTGCCTCTGCCTCCCGAGTGCTGGGATTAAAGGCGTGTGCAACCACACCCAGCAGTTTCTTTTTTTTTTTTTAAAGATTTATTTATTATATGTAAGTACACTGTAGCTGTCCTCAGACACTCCAGAAGAGGGTGCCAGATCTCATTACGGATGGTTTTGAGCCACCATGTGGTTGCTGGGATTTGAACTCAGGACCTTTGGAATAGCAGTCAGTGCTCTTAACCACTGAGCCATCTCTCCAGCCCAAATAGTATGTTTCTTGACACCAAACTCTAAATCTACAGCCCCCAAAGACCTTACTTGAGATGTTTCCAAGTCTACAAATGTTAATGGGGGGACACTAGAAAATTTCTGGTTATAATTCGCCAAACTGGTTATAATTTTAAACTAGACAGTATTTCCCTAGTGACTTTCTAGAAAAAAAGCAAAAGTTTTAGTGTGTGACAAAATGTGAGTTTGTCTTCTACTGAAACCTGTTTTGGGAGTTTATCTTTCTTGGCATGAAGCCTGACAGCAAGGTAAACCAACCTGTGAGATTTTACACATGGGATGGACTGACCTGGCCCCTGCAGCCTTGGGATAGGAGCTGGCTCAGGAAGGACGGCCTGCTGCTGCTAAACTGTCTGATGCAGCCAAAGCTCCATCACAGAGCTCAGAGAAGGATACATTTGGACAACAAAGGGGAAACAAATATCTTCCTTACGTATCAATTAGAATAACAGAGGCTTACCAGAGCAAGACGAAATCCTCACAGGAGGTGATCTCAGTGGCTTCGTTGGGGGCTAGGTCAGTCTTCAGCTGGCAGGCAGAGCAGTCCCGGACTGCAGCAGCCACACCCAGAAGATCTGAAAGATTTTTCTGCAGAGAAGGAATTTGGGAGAACGACTCACTTTGGTGAAACAGTCAACCCAATGTTGTTCTTAAATTGCGTAGGTCCTGCCAGCAGGCAGTTCTTTGCCCAGTGGTCAGTAGTACCACACTTGAAGCGAGCTCCAGGGGAGTGAGTTGCCGCAAATCTTTGGAGACAGCCTCCTGCTGCTATCAGGAGCTGGTATTTGTGGTCAGGGGGAGCCTTTTTCATTAAACACCATAAATGCAATAGTCAGCAGATCTCTGAGGGGTTTGAGAGGCAATATGTAATCCTTCTATTAGGTAGACCCGATTTTAAACAAATACTTGTTTTAGTTATTTGCTTTAGGCTTAACCTTGCCAATAGTCAGGGTTTGTATATGCTTGGCCCAGGGAGTGGCACTACTTGGAGGTGTGGCCTTGTTGGGTTAGGTGTGTCATTGTGGGTGTGGGCTTTAAGACCCTACTCCTAGCTGCCTGTCAGTATGGCACTAGCAGCCTTCAGATGAAGATACAGAACTCTCAGATCCTCCTTCAGCATGCCTGCCGTGATGTCGCCATGTTCCTGTTTTGATGATAATGGACTGAACCTCTGAACCTGTAAGCCAGCCCCAGTTAAATGTCCTTTATAAGACTTGCCTTGGTCATGGTATCTGTTTACAGCAGTAAAACCCTAACTAAGACAGACCACGGACTGAGGTGTTGCTGTGATGGGCCTGACCATGGTTTTGTTTGGAAGAATGTGGATTTGGGAACTTTGGGTTTGGAAAGCAGTGGAATGCTTTAAATGAGGCTTAATGAGCTAACCCAAGAGGTTTCAGTGGAGAATTTCAATATGTGGCCTAGAGAATGTTCTTGTGGTATTTTGGTGTAGAATGTGACTACTTCTTGCCCTTTTCTGAAGAGTCTGCCTGAAGCTAAGGTTAAGAGACTCAGCAGGAGCCGGGCGTGGTGGCGCACGCCTTTAATCCCAGCACTCGAGGCAGAGGCAGGCGGATCTCTGAGTACGAGGCCATCTGCCTGGTCTACAGAGTGAGTTCCAGGACAACCAGGGCTACACAGAGAAACCCTGTATCAAAAGAGAGAGAGAGAGAGAGAGAGAGAGAGAGAGAGAGAGAGAGAGAGAGAGACTCAACAGGGCAGTGGTGGTGCACGCACCCCTTTAACCCCAGCAACTTGGGAGGCAGAGGCAGGCGGATTTCTGAGTTCGAGGCCAGCCTGGTTTACAAAGTGAGCTCCAGGACAGCCAGGGCTATACAGAGAAACCCTGTCTCGAAAAAACAAAAAAAACAAAAAAACAAAAAAAAAACAAAAAAACAAAAAAACAAAAAACAAAAAAAGAGAGAGAGAGAGAGGGAGAGAGAGACTCAACAGGGCAGTGGTGGTGCACGCCTTTAACCCCAGCACTTGGGAGGCAGAGGCAGGCAGATTTCTGAGTACAAGGCCAGCCTGGTCTACAGAGTGAGTTCCAGGACAGCCAGGGCTACATAGAGAAACCCTGTCTCAGAAAAAGAGAGAGAGAGAGAGAGATCAAATTAATTGCATTGACAAAGGAAGTCTCAGAAATGCCCATCACAGACTTTTGTTCTCTGGTTAAGTCTCATGAAGAGCATTTTGAACAAGCACAGCAAGCTGAGAAAGGAAAAATACAAAATATATGGTTTGAGCATTAAATGGACACCAGGAAGTGCAATGGAGCTGAGTCCTGTGCTCACCGATATTACGTTGAATTAACGGAATAATTAAGGTCCGAGCTTGGTAGCACAAGCCTTTAGTCCCAGGAGGCAAAGACAAGCAGATCTCTGAGTTCAAGGCCAATGCAAGTTCTAGGTGAAGAAAAACTTAAATTCTGTCTGGGTGGACCACACTTTCAAATGCCAGTGCTTAGGAGCCAGGCATGCAGATCTCAGAGTTCAAAGTCAGTCTAAGAAGCAAGCTCCAGGGTAGCTAAACCTAGGCAGTGAAGGAGTTGGAAAACTGAAAGCTGGTGATAATGTAATAGAACAAGGGGCCATGTTCCAGCCTGAGCAAGCAGCAGAATTTGGCAGCTTTGGACACATGGCTCTGGCTTTAGAGTCCAGAATAGAAGGAACTACTGGGATAATTGATGCTGGTTGGCTGGAGCTAAGAAATTAGTAATAATGATTAAGAAGAAACCAGCATCACTGAGGTGAAATCTTCTGGGAAGTGTTTCCTGAGAGCACAAAGAAGCTGTGTTCCAGAGATAGCCAAGTTAAAACTTGTGCTGCCGGGCGTGGTGGCGCACGCCTTTAATCCCAGCACTCGGGAGGCAGAGGCAGGCGGATTTCTGAGTTCGAGGCCAGCCTGGTCTACAGAGTGAGTTCCAGGACAGCCAGGGCTATACAGAGAAACCCTGTCTCGAAAAAACCAAAAAAAAAAAAAAAAACTTGTGCTGCAGCTGTGCTTAGTAATGTGCAAGTGTCACCCAGGTGATACCAGTTTTGAAGGTATGGAGAGGTCATGAAGAACAGCTGAGGCTTGGCACTGTGAGAGGCCATGGAAGGACATAGGTGATGGTTCAGCCTCGGTTGTAGTTGACAGCCCAGGACTGAAGGGGTCACAAAAAGGATTTGAGGCTTGGCACCATGAAGAGAGCTAATGAGAGGCTACTAGTGAAGCCTAGGCGCAAAGAAGCCCCCAGTGTGTTGGAGATGTCAGTATCATGGGATGATCACCAAGAACAGCAGCAGCAGTGGAGTGGATCAACCCAAGCTTAGAGTGCTACAGAGGGCAGAGCTGTGAAAGAGCTCCAAGCCCTTTGGAGGAGCCCAAGGTCATGTGTGGATCCCACACTCTGGAACAAGAAGCTATAACATTGAAGTTGCCTTGGAGGCCCCAAGATGTTTGAGATGCCAGAGTCATGGGCTGTCTGCTGAGGAAAGCTGCTAACAGAGTGGAACCAGCCCAGGAGAAAGAAGTTTGTTGCAGTCAACAAAGATGAAAAAGGAGTTGGAGCCGGGCTTGGTTGTGTACACCTTTAATCCCAGCACTCGGGAGGCAGAGGCAGGCGGATTTCTGAGTTCGAGGCCAGCCTGGTCTACAGAGTGAGTTCCAGGACACCATCACAGACTATCAATTTCTCACTCTCTCTTTTTAATACTTATTTATTTATTTATTTATTTATTTATTTAATGTATGTGAGTACACTGTAGCTGTACAGATGGTTGTGAGCCTTCATGTGGTTTTGGGGAATTGAATTTGAGGACCTCTGCTCGCTCTGGTTGGCCCTGCTTGCTCAGTCCCTGCTCACTCCATCCCAAAGATTTATTTATTATTATACATAAGTACACTGTAGCTGACTTCAGATGCACTAGAAGAGGGCACCAGATCTCACAACAGGTGATTGTGATCCACTATGTGGTTTCTGGGATTTGAACTCAGGACCTTTGGAAGAGCAGACAGTGCTCTTAACTGCTGAGCCATCTTTCCAGAGGAATATCAGTTTCTGATATGATTCAGTTTATTCCAATAGCGAAAGCTTAACAGAGTCGGTAAAGGCAAACAGACACACAGCTTCAGGTCAGTTCTTGCTGCCCTGCATCGGCCTTAGGGATACATAAACTTTATTCATCCAACGTGTTCCTTATCTACATTTTTTAGAAGCCTGGTGTTGAGCACACCAGAGACATAAGTGGTTAGATGGACATGAGTGAGTCAGTTTCTGCTAACCTTTATTACTTTGGGAACTTACAAACCTTAACCATTAAACATAGGTTGGTGTTGTTTTACAATTTTGTATGTATGTTTTTGTTTTTTTTTTTAAAGTAGGAGTGCTGTCTGTACATACACCTGAAGGCCAGAAGAGGGCGCCAGATTCCTTTATAGATGGTCATGAGCCACCTTGTGGTTGCTGGGAATGAACTCTGGGACCTCTGGCAGAGCAGTCAGTGCTCTTAACTGCTGAGCCACCTCTGTCCTATTTTTCATAAGCCTTGTTCATGCATTCGTCCTCATTTTATTACCCTTAGGAAAAAAATTCATACAAAAATCCATCATAATCCAAAATATTTTGAAGACTTGCTGTTGACTATTTGGCTTAGAAAGGAGGACTCGATAGTACTAAAACGTTTGCTTGGTTTTCCTTAATTAGTTTACTCTATAGCTGCAACTTGATAGTTGCTATGCAAGCTAAGATAAGCCCTTGAGGCACACACTCTTTCAACCACAAAGACTGTTGGGGGCGATCCTTTTGTGCATTGTGTAAAGGTTGTCTTTGGTATTTTATTCTGTTTGTTTGTTTGTTTTGTTTTGTTTTTCAAGACAGGGTTTCTCTGTAGCCCTGGCTGTCCTGGAATTCACTCTGTAGACCAAGCTGGCCTCGAACTCAGAAATCCACCTGCCTCTGCCTCCCGAGTGCTGGGGTTAAAGGCGTGTGCCACCACGCCCGGCTGGTATTTTATTCTTAAAGCTGCATCTTGTACACACTCCCTCCAAACCCTTCTGATCGGTTTCATTAAAAGCTGACTGAGGTAACACAGCCTGTGGCAGAATGTAGCCTAATAGAAATAGGTGAGTTTAAGTCATACCAACTAGTGGGGAACAAGCCTAAGCTGGGGCCCAGCTTCATAACTGATGAGATGTCCCAGTGTCATCACTTAGGAAGCTGGCTGGGGACACAGCCGGTGATAAACAACAACAAAATCTATTTTCCTAAACAAGAGTGGAATCCAGGTTGCATACAAGCCTGCTGTTACAAGTCTTAAGCTATTTGTGTATTGTTCTTGATTTTAGCCACACCCTACAAACTTACCCTGAGAAACAGAAAGTTTATTACACAATGGTCTTACAAATATTGAGATAAAGTTTATACTTTAGCAAAAGTTCTGGAGCTCTAAGAGAACAGAGTGATTCAGAGACAGAATTCAAGCCAAGGAGTGTGGGCTATGCAGCTGTAGGCTATGGGGAATACTTTACTTTTTAGCTGTTTTCGAGCACACAGCGTCTTTCTTGGCCCTTTCTGTTTTGCTCTCTTTCACCCTGTCTCAGAGTCAGGTGGCCTGCCTCACCTGGGACAGAGATTTTGGAGGAAATTTTGAAACAAGCATGCTTGGTTCTGGAGAAAGCCGGGGCCATGACCTAATTCCAGAGTCAGCCTTTTTATAGAGTAGAACAGCATAAAACAATTTAAAAAAATATTATCCATATGGAAAAGCAGTGTGAATCTTTGTAAGACTGAATTTAGTGATCTGATGGCAGAACTAGTGCGAGCATGGAGCAGGGAAGGCTCCGACAGAAGGATGTAAGGAGTGGTGAGCGTTTAGAGATAAGAGATTCTCGGGGGTAAAAGTTGTCACAATGTAACAGAATTTGGAGACTGAATGTTCTGGAGCCACGCAGTAAAACAGGGAGGCTTTAGCGACATCTCTGAGTCTCAGGGTCTGAGGAGGGAAAGAGATTATGAGCCTGCAGAGCTGGGCCTCCAGGAACAAGCTGAGGGACCAGGGAGGAGGGAGCCTGGGGCAGAGAAGGAGGAGATGGGAGTGACTTTAGGAAAGGGGCCAGCAAGGATGGGACAGAGAAGGGTAAGAATCCTGTCAGCAAGAATTTCAATTCAGGGTGTCCCCAAGTGGACTGAGAGACCTGTCAGAGAGAGGAATGTCCCAACTGGCCAAGGTGTCCCTTTCCATGTGACAGGGTCCCAGTAAGGCTAGAGATGGAGCCTGTGAAACAAGCCCCAGGACTTAGGAGGTCCCCAGACCTTAGCACTACTGGCTCTAGGATACAAGTGCCATTCAGGCTGTAAGGCTCAGCACAAGACAGCATCCCCTGACAAAATGTAAAGAAAGACCTAGTCCATCAAAGTCTGTAGTTCTGGAAATCTCTCTACCTGTGCTGACCTGTGGTTTCTGTAGTTCCACTTCTGGCTAACTGTTCTTGTTAACTGAAGTATGGCAACCCAGAACATCAATGTGCATACGTACATGCGTGCTTGCTCGTGCACCACCCCCACCTCCCGCCCTTAAAAGCTCACCCTGCAAACAGCTCAATGCTACTGGGATCCCAAGCACACAGTGTAGTCTCTGGCTGGCACATGAAGACTTTCTATTGGCTTAAACCCATATCCAAGCAGATGGAGATCCAGGCTGGAGACCACCATGTATTTTGATATGCCAATAGGTGCCACAGGTAGTCACATGTCCCTTCTGCCATAAGTAAGGGAAATGACTCCTTTCAGAAAATGGGAGCCAGATTCACAAGTTCCCAAGGAATGCTGCCTTCAGGCTTTATCTATGAGAAATCCTCCTATAGGCCAGGTGGAGCTCATTTCTGGATATTCCAACTGCCACCTGGTGACAAGAACTTCAGTTAGCACCAGCCCCAACCAGACTAAGAGGCCTGTTAGAGAGAAATATCCTGAGTCACAGAGGAGAGGCATCCCTTTCGTGTAGTAGGCGCCCGTTAGGGCGAGAGAAACTTCTTGACTCAGTGACATGAATTCTCTTAGGAGAGTCACATTAGCAGCTCTGTTCAGTTAGGAGAGGCCAGGGCCCTGGGAGTTCATTTGTTCTCTCCTGGGTGTTCAGCACCAGATGTTACTTGAGGGGACTCAGTTAAGAAAAGGCTGACATAGCCTGGCAGTGGTGGCGCATGCCTGTAATCCCAGCACTTGGGAGGCAGAGGCAGGTGGATTTCTGAGTTCAAGGCCAGCCTGGTCTACAGAGTGAGTTCCAGGACCGACATAAGGGGCAGGATTGAGAGATGGCTCAGTGGTTAAGAGCACTGACTGAACTTTCCCTTCCAGGAGGGGAGGGGTCTGGTGTAATTTTCCAAAGTTCATGAGCTGACCTCTTCAACATGGCTGTTATCAGGGATGGTTTTTAGTGTAGATATGGGGGAAGGGAGGGGAGCGATGGCAGTCTGAGGTGAGGGAGGGGCCAGGATGCCAGGGCAGGGGCTCTGGATAACAGAACTTGTGTGAATAGGGACAGATGGCGTCTGGAGGCCAGCATGGGCTTTGCTGGGCACCCACAGATACTTGTTTATGGAGAGCCATTTGTCCCTTCTGCCAGAGGGAAGAAAAATGGCTTCTTTTTGCCAGAGGGGAGCAGGTTTCACAAGTTCTCCAGGAATGCTGGTGGTTGCCAGAAACCCTTCTCTAGGCCAGGTTGAGTGTGCCTGCCTTTTCTGGAAGGGCATGTGAGGTAGATCCCACAGGGATGCTATTTCAGGAGGCAGAGGAAGGCAGATCCCTGTCAATTCAAGGCCAGCCTGGACTACATGACGAGTTCCAGGCCAGCCAGGGCTACAGGCTGAGACCCTTTCTGAAAACCTGTACACGAAGCAGCAAGCTGCTTTTTTCTCTAAGACAGGGTTTCTCTGTGTAGCCCTGACTGGCTTGGAACTCAGAGATCTGCCTGCCTTTGCCTCTGCCTCCGGCGTCCTGGAATTAAAGGCATGTGCAACCACGCCAGACTTCTCTTTTTTTTTTTTTTTTTTTTTTTTTTTGAGACAGGGTTTCTCTGTGTAGTCCTGGCTGTCCTGGAACTCACTGTAGACCAGGCTGGCCTCAAACTCAGAAATCCGCCTGCCTCTGCCTCCCAAGTGCTGGGATTAAAGGCATGCACCACCACTGCCTGGCTATGCCAGACTTCTTTGTTTATTTGAGGCAAGGTCTCCGTCCGGTCCCTCAGGCTGCCCTTGAATTTGGCATGGAGTGGAGGATGACCTTGAACTCACAACTCCCCTGCCTCCCAATCCCCAGTGTTGGACAGAAGGCCGACGCCACAGGTGGCTTTTGAAATGTGAAAGATTAAATCCAGGGCTTCCTGGAAGACAACCACAGAATTCATGGCATGTCTAAGGGATGAAGTAATAGACTGCTTCTTCTCAGAAATATTTGTTTCTAAATACTGTTTTAGAGATCTTCGTAGATCTTGTGCCTAGAATCAAAGCTCAGGACACACATTAGTATAACCCTAAATCTGGTGCTCGGGAGACAGAGGCAGACTGCTTTGAATTAAAGGCAAGCCTAGGGGCTGGAGAGATGGCTCAGTGGTTAAGAGCACTCACTGCTCTTCCCAAAGGTTCTGAGTTCAAATACCAGCACCCACATGGCAACCCACACTTATCTGATGTCCTCTGCTGTGCAGATAGACATTCATACAAAGTGCCCAGATACATAAGTAAATTAACCTAAAAAAAAAAAAAAAAAAGCCAGGCATGATGGCGCACGCCTTTAGTCCCAGCACTTGGGAGGCAGAGGCAGGCGGATTTCTGAGTTTGAGGCCTGGTCTACAAAGTGAGTTCTAGGACAGCCAGGGCTACACAGAGAAACCCTGTCTCGAAAAACTGGAAAAAAAAAAAAAAGGCAAGCCAATACAATAGGCACAGAGACCCTCCCGCTCCCGGATGAGCACTGGGGGAGTCTGGTGTGTTAAACACACAGGGCTGTTCCTTCAAGAGAAGGAATGCAGTGTCTGTTATCTGCCCAGCAGGCTGGAGGGGACATTTCTTGCTTGGTGACCTCTGTGCTGTGTGACTAGAGACTTTTGTAGCACTTGGATCATCCCCCAGACCCTTATCACAGATTTGTTTTTCTCAGTAAATCCACAGAACCTGATTTTATGGAGCTTTTTTGCAAAGAGTTTCTATGTTTGTATAGAGCTTTCTTTGTTCTGAAGGGAGATTTATGGATGCTTTGTTGTAAACATGGGATAAGAGTTAATTTTCACTAGAACGGTTTTCAGCAAAGTGTGTTGTCCTTAAATACGTGTAACATTTAACACTCCAGAAGTCTGAAGCAACATCAGCTACAGGAGTTGTGTGAAACAGAACTGCCTTCTTACCTCCTAAGGGCCGTCTCTCGGCAGCCTGTGAAGGTCACAGAGACACCACAAAAGCCTGAGCTATAGTGAGTTCAATGCCACCCTGGGATAGAAAAAAAAAAATACCTCTAAAAGACAAAAATAGAGGAGAGAAAAATAGGAAGGAGATTAAGACTCAGAAGTCAGACTTTAAAACTTGGCTAAAGTTTCTTTTTTTTTTTTTTTTTTTTCCTTTTGGTTTTTGGAGACAGGGTTTCTCTGTATAGCCCTGGCTGTCCTGGAACTCACTAGAAATCCGCCTGCCTCTGCCTCCCGAGTGTTGGGATTAAAGGAGTGCACCACCGTGCCTGGCTTGGCTAAAGTTTCAATTCTACCACAGATTTAGGTTTTCATTTCTCTCCAGACGCTCTGACAGACAGGCCCTCCGCCCTCCCGCCCCCGCCTCCATCCTGTTTATCTCTGTGCAACATTATTATAACTGTGACTCAAGTTAACTTCTCTGTTTCTCCATTCTTGGCCTGGAACTCTCTATGTAGACCAGGCTGGCCTTGAATTCAAAGATCCACCTGCCTCTTTCTCCCTGGTAGTGCCCTTAATGGTGGGCTCCACTGTAGTGAGAATTCTTTTTTTTTTTTTTTTTTTTTTTTCCTTTTGGTTTTCCGAGACAGGGTTTCTCTGTGTAGCCCTGACTGTCCTGGAACTCACTTTGTGAAGCAGGGTGGCCTCGAACTCAGAAATCCGCCTGCCTCTACCTCCCAAGTGCTGGGATTAAAGGCGTGCGCCACCGGCCACCGAGAGTTCTGGAATTTTGGTTTCTTAAAAAAAAAAAAAAAAAAAAACCCAGAAGTTATTATAAGAGTGTGACTTCAGGGCTGGAGTGAACTGTGACCCAGCAGTTAAGAGCACTGGCTGCTCTTCCAGAGGCCCTGGGTTCTATTCTCAGCACCCATATGGCAGCTCATAACTTCCTGTAACTCCAGTTCCTGGGGGTCTGATGGTCTCACACAACATGTAGGTAAAACACCAATACACATCAAATAAAAATAAAATTACAAAAAGAGAAAAGGGAATGTTTTCCATTTTAACCCCAGGTGGGGATAGAGGGTTGTTTCAGACTGTCCACAGCAGCTGACTAGGATTTGCCGCGGCTCTAGCAGAGGCATGGTTGTGACAGCAGCTGATAGTTTCTGTATTTGTGTGGCATTTGGAATTCTGGAGACTTTTCAGAGGGTGTATACATGCTAGAGCCCATGAGGGTGTGGTGGGTTGTTAGGCTTTTGTCATTGGGGAAGTTGTTTTCAGTTTGTTAGCAACAAAAGGAAAGAAGTGAGGATTTCCCTAATTCCTTTTCCTCCTCTCTCCTTGTTTCTCTTATCTCGGGTTAGGGGGTGACACCAAAGTGTGGGAAAAAGAACCCACAAAGTAGCAAAGACCAGGTACACCCTTCCATGGGGAGACACCTTGCTTTCAGTTTAACAGGTGAGTTTACAGGGTGTCTTTGGGCACCTTGGATTGGGTTATAATATGGCAAAGTGAGGCAGAGCCACTAGAATCCAGAGATTTCAGGAGATCATCCCAAAAACTAAGGGAGAAAGGCGATCTTGCTTAGCTGAGAGACTCTGAGCACAGGACATCTTTCCTTTCCCGTGTCCCCATAACTGTCTCTTCTGTCTTGCAGCAAACTTACCGTGGTTCCCCAGAGCTGGGCATGAGATTGAAACACTGAGCCCTTTAATGCTTGAAGCCCTTGGTGTCTGTGGTGGCCACCCTCCTGAAGCCAGACCTCCCCTTCCCTAACCCCTGTAATTGCAGTCTCCTGTGACTAATGTGCACCAAGGACAAGCTTCACCAGGGCCTGTTTAGAATTTCCCTCCTCCTTTGGTGGCCCAACAGAAGCCACTCAGCATCTGACCAATCACAGCTCTTCTTGTGAACATTGTCGATGTACGCAGTCCAATTAAAATTGCCCCCTCCTGACACCACAGAACCAGAAGTTTGGGAGTTTGCTTGTTTTTAGGATTTTCATTTTCTTATTTAGTTTGCTGTTGCTTTGTTTTGAGACAACATCTCACCCATGTAGCTAGACCCAGGCTTTCAGTATTGGCGTTTTTTGTTTGTTTGTTTGTTTTTTGGTTTTTTGAGACAGGGTTTCTCTGTAGCCTGGCTGTCCTGGAACTCACTTTGTAGACCAGGCTGGCCTCGAACTCAGAAATCCACCTGCCTCTGCCTCCCAAGTGCTGGGATTAAAGGCGTGTACCACCAAGCCAGGCACAGTATTGGCATTTAGTCTAGGCTCCACCCCACAGTTACCTGGCAACAGCCAGATATGCCTGACTCACTCTAAAAGGGCTGCTTGCCCCCTCCTCTCTCTCTTGCTCTGTCCTCTTGCTCCCCCTTCCCCCTCTCTTTTTCTCTCTATTCCCCTCCCCCTCTCCCTCCACGTGCTCGTGGCCAGTCTCCCCTTCCCTCCCCTCCCCTCCCCTCCCCCACCTCTCTCTCTCCAGTCTCAACTCCCCTCCCCATGCTCTGAATAAACTCTATTCTATACTATATTGTCTATTGTATGGCTGGTCCCTCAGGGGGAAAGGATGCCTCAGTATGGGCCCACAGAGGCACCCCCTTCCCCCCACAGTTCATCGTACTTCCATCAAACATATTCCTTTTCTCATCATCTTTTTATAAAATACACCACTCAGTGACCCTGATCCTCCTGCCTCAGCATCCTGAAGGTTGGGAATTGAGGCATGTGCCACTCAGCCTGGCTAGATTTTTCCCAATCTGAAGACCATGGGCAGAAATCTGACCTGCTTTGGCTAAGTGATGCTTCCCCCTCCCCCCCCCCCCCGTAGAAGCCCCACCCAACCCTGACCTGTTGTTACAGCATGCTCCCTCTCGGTCAGGAGAGGCCCCAAACTGACCCTTGGCACGTGAGGCCAGGAATGCCTGTCCATTCCAATTAAGGTCTCTATAATGGGTGGGTTGTCTGATTCCAAAGCTGAGTTACAATGTGTTTAAGCTAGATATACAGCCTGACCTTTCACATCAGTGTCCTGGGCCACTGACAGCTCACGGGGGGGGGGGGGTGGGGGGGGGTGGGGTGGGGTGGTGGTGGTGGTGGTGGTGGTGGTGGTGGTGGTGGTGGTGGTGTTTACAGTCTAACACCCTGACCCATCGTGGGAGCCCAGGTAAAGGGAGGAAGAGTTAATATGCTGAGAGTCAGAAAACTTATAAAGAAATAAAAATTGCCCCCAAACTCAAAAGCCTTTCTCTCCTTTCTACCTGGGTTCTTGAATTAGGGTCAAAGCCAGCAGCTGCGGGATCGTCACACCCTTACCCTTTAATCCCAGCGATGCTGAGCCGGCTTCCATCCCCTCGCTGAGCTAGCCAGCTGTCTGACTGCTTGAAAATGGCGGAAGAGGAAGAGGGCGGCGTGGAGGAGGGGGACGTGTTCCTAGCATTTGCCCAGGGTCCCATTCCTCCTCGGGGGCCCGTGCGGCGGGCTTTGGACAAGATCTTCCTCGCCTTCTTGGTCCTCTTCCTGACTCTGCTGATGCTGGAGGCTGCTTACAAACTGCTGTGGCCCCTGCCATGGGCCAAGTTTCAGGACTGGCTCCTGAGGACCCCTGAGGAGGAGGCAGCTCTGGAACTCTGAGCGTCTTCATAGACCACCTGTCCTTGCTACTGAGGTGAGAAAGGAGATGTTAGAGAGGTCAGGGTGGAAGACATAGTTAAGGCCAACACTCTGAGATTATCTTTGTTTATCTGCGTTTCTGTTTGTGGGTATGTGCATGAGTTCAGGTGCCCGCGGAAGCTAGAGGTTGTCGGATCCCTAGGGGCTGGGGTTATAGAAGGTGTTAGTCACCTGAAGTGGGTACTGGGAACCAGACTCAGGTCTGCAACACACACACACACACCTTTATATACATACTGTATATAAATGTAATTTCAGAACCCACATGAGAGCATACAAAGAATAATTTTTCCTTTTGAATAGCTTATTTTGCTTAAGAATGTACTTTTTTCTTTTATTTTTTAAGATTTAAAGTGCACTGTAGCTATCTTAGACATTTTTTTCTTCTCTCTCCAGCCCAGCTCACTCAAAGATTTATTATATGTACGTACACTGTCGCTGTCTTCAGACACCCCAGAAGAGGGCATCAGATCTCATTAAGGATGGTTGTGAGCCACCATGTGGTTGCTGGGATTTGAACTCAGGACCTCTGGAACAGCAGTCAGTGCTCTTAACCGCTGAGCCATTTCTCCAACCCTTAAGAGTGTATTTTATTTCCTTTTGATTTCCTGCAAGTATCATGGTTTCAGTTTTCTTTCTGGCTGTAAGACTCCATTGTATGTCCGAACCACATTTTATCTGTTTTACGGGCCAGTTGGCTGCTTCTGTTCTTTTGCCTATTGCAATCGCTACAGCAATAAACATGGATGTGTACGTGGTGTTCTGACTTAAATTTCTTCAAGTATCTATCCAGGAGCAATACATCTAGGACATGTTAGGTCTTAGGCCGTGCATAGGTCCAGAGATGGGTCCTGGCCCACCTCAAGCTGGACTCTAGAAGAGTCCCTGGCAGTTAGACAAAGGCCAGAATTCCCCCAGGACCTTGTGAAACAGGCTCCTGTCTGCAGAAAGGATGTTTCCCTTGCCTCTGGAAAAAGGACACAAGGCTCAGCAGTGTGCCTGGGGTGCCTCTGTGCGTGTTCCCACACTAGCATCCTCCTTCCTGAGACTCCCAGCCCTGCTCCAGGTCAGGGCCTCCCTAACCCTAGCTCCCTCCATATACATCTCATACGCAGCGGCTGTCTACCATTTCTCATCATGGCTGCTCACAGCTCCAGTCCCTGGGATCAGTCCACCCTCTTTTGATCTTCATGTCCATAAAAAGTACTTTGAGCATTTGTGATTATTGCAGGAACAGAATGGATCAGACAATGTAAAAACCTATGCTTACTTTTATTCATTATATATAAGGAATTCTGGTTAATTTCACCTGCGTTTCTCTTGGATGCCCCTCTCCTAGGGAAGCTCTTACTCCCCCAGGCTGATTCTACTCCCTGGCTCCTCCCCCCACTGTTAAGTTTAATTGGGATTTGCAGGAGGGGACCTAGGGGTTGGAGCTCCCTGGGTTTACCAGTGGCAGAAAAAGACTCTCCCAACAAGAATTGCCAATAGCTCTTTAGAGATGGGTGGGGATTCTCATGAGCCCCCTTCCTTATTTCTGATTTTTTTCTTTCTTTCTTTTTTTTTATTTTCAAGACAGGTTTCTCTGTTTAGCCCTGGCTGTCCTAGAACTCAGAAATCTGCCTGCCTCTGCCTCCCAAGTACTGGGATTAAAGGCATGCGCCACCATGCCCAGCTTTCTGATGGGCTTTTTTTTTTGTTTTTAAAGATTTATTTTATTATTATATCTAAGTACACTGTAGCTGTCTTCAGACACACCAGAAGAGGGCATCAGATCTATATTAAGGATGGTTGTGAACCACCATGTGGTTGCTAGGACTTGAACTCATGACCTTTGGAAGAGCAGTCAGTGCTCTTACCTGCTGAGTCATCTCTCCAGCTCCTCTGATGGTCTCTTAATAGCAGGTAATCTTGGCCTCTGTGAGTTGGTCAGTGCCACAAGCTGGCCTTGTCACAGAACTCTAATCCAACTTTCACCTCCTAACTTCCATCCACACCCGCTCCCTTCTTCCATGGTCCCTCAGCTTGCAGTCAGTTTTTATAACGACTAACTTTAACAATACATTTATTTTACTTTACGTGTATGGATGATTTGCCTGGATGCTCGTATGTTCACCACACACAAGCCTATTGGATTTCCTGGAACTGGGATTACAGTTGGTTGTGAGCAACAAGTGCTCTTAAAGGCTTTCACAGGCACTTGCACTCATGTTGTGTAGAGACTTACACTGGCACACGCGTAAAAGGGAATATAAATAATTGTGAAAAGATGGGGGAACCTTTATTTCAGGGAAACCCATTTTGAGAAACCCAAGGATAAGAAAATTAAATCATCTCTTAAGAGTCCGGTCAGCCATTGGAGAGCTACCCCACCCCACCCCACCCCGCTCCTATTGAAATGCTGTAAGCCCAGAAGGCCGGACACAATGAGAGGAGGTGGGTTTAAAATTGAAGTTCGGGTCCTCTGAGAGCAGCTGGGCTTCTTTCTTGGTCCTGCAAATTGGCAAGATGCCCACCACCGTGGAAGGAAGGCTGCAGAGCCGAAGTCTCCGCGCAGAGTGTTGACGTTCAGGCTTCCTCATCAACACCTGCGGACCTTGCCTCCCCACCCTGGGCCGGGCGGGCATCACAGTGGTTTCCCCCTCTTCCTTTTCTCCGCGGCTCTGCGGGAGAAGAAGACACCCCGCGGGATTTCATGAGCCTCTTTTCCTAGAGCTCCCAGCGGCAGCTTGCACGGCTTCTCCCCAAGCCCGCGCCAGGTTATCCCGCGCTCCGCCTCCCGCCCTGCAAACCCAGGCAGTGAAGCACTGCCTTCTGTACCGGTCAAGACGACTCCGGGACAAACAGGGGGCCCACGGTTCGCACCAGGGGGCTCGGTCATAACGACAGTGGTGCAGTCTGAGATGCGTGTCGCCGACGACAATAAAAACAATAGCTCACTCCAGCATCATGCTGTGCTCATTTGTATGCGTGTGTTCGTGTGTGTGTGCACCTGGCCCAGGAGGCCCGGCTGGACAGCCTCGAGGTGCACGCCTCCTCTCGAAGGAAGGGAAGGGCCAGCGTAGGCAGCCAGGCGGTGGAACTCCAGGGGCCGGAGGGAGAGCAGAGAAGGCGGTGCAAGGCTTACACCAACCCAGGGCAGGAAAAGCATATCTTTTATTTCGTTCCCTGGAGCCCTGCACAGCCATAGAGACATCAGCTCCTTAGCTACCTGCAGGAGATTCCTTACCCTCCTAGGGTGGAGGGACCGGTCTTCCCCGATGCGACTCCACGCGATGGCTTGGGGTTGTGGGGCAGGTCTGAGGCTGGAGTTTCTGATTGGCCGAGCGGCTTCGGCAAGCTCCTGGTGCAAAGAGCTCCACGCCTCGCCGCGGAGCAGGCCGGTGCCGTACGGCAACATGGCGCGCCCCATCTACCTGGTCCTCCGCCCCGCCCCGTCGAGCCTCCGCGTCCCCGGAGCGGTGGCCTCGGTGGGCGAGCCGAGCGTCACTTCCGGCTCTAAGCGGCCTGGGTCCCGTACAGCAATATGGCCGCCCTCAGGTGCTCCAGGCGGAAGCGCTAAGGCTTCCGGTCTGTTGTGGGGTCTGCGGTGGGGGTTGGGGAGAGGAAGGCGGAGGGAACTATGCGAGGATTTGTGATCCGCGCTCAGGGGATCCTCGAGAGACCGTTTCTGAGGTGGGGGCCAGGTCGTGCGCGGAGCGGGGGTGGCGGCGCAGGAGTGGCGAAGGCGACGGCTCGGCAGGGCCTGCCCGACGAGGCTCAGGGCCGAGCTGGTAGGGTACCTTGCTAGCCCTGAAGGCGAGTGTGGCGGCCTAGGGCTGAACGCCGAGAGAGGGCTCCTTGGCGGGAAGCTGAGGCCCAGACAGGAGGAATGGCGAGTGGTGGGCTCGCTGTCGGGTACCGTCGCTGAGAGTTGGCTGGGAAAACCAGGGTGCGGTGAGAGGGAGGGGACTGGAGGTGAAAAATCTCCAGCCTACAGCCCCGGTTGGAGGAAGGGGGAACACGGAGATGACTGTAGGAGCGGAGAGGACACCAGGCTCTGGGGAGGGAGTCGAAGAGTTGGAGTTAAGGAGAAGTCCGAGAGGACTGCGTTGTTTGAGGGCGAGAGCTGGGCAAACCCACTACGTGGTGTGGGCAGGGTGTTGGTTCCTGTAGACAGAAAAACTCGGAGAGCAGCGTGGGACCTTGTCCCCCATTGGATTGGGAGGAAAGAGAAAACGTAACAGCTGACAGAGTGTGGGAAAACGCAACCGAAAGACAGGAAACGCACTGGGGTGGGAGTGGCTGGAGTTGAGGGTGAGGATTTAAGGTGATCCGGAGGCTTTCCCCCAGAGCTGCTCGAAACTGAGAGTTGCAGAAGACAGGCGTTGAAGACTTGGGAAGGCTTGGGAAGGACTAAGCTATTCTGAAACCCCGACGGGGTGGGACTAAGCAGGAGGGGCTCTTTCGAGGCTCCCTTGTCCTGCCCCTTCCAGAATTCTGACCTTTCCAATACTTTCTCCCTCAGGGGAATTTGAACCCCCATGGCCACCGATGACAGCATCATTGTACTTGATGATGACGATGAAGATGAAGCTGCTGCTCAACCAGGGCCCTCCAACCTACCCCCCAATCCTGCCTCAACAGGACCTGGTCCTGGCCTGTCTCAACAGGCCACTGGTCTCTCCGAGCCCCGTGTGGATGGAGGGAGCAGTAACTCCGGTAGTAGGAAGTGCTACAAGTTGGATAATGAGAAGCTCTTTGAAGAGGTAAGCTTTTGAGATAAAAGGGTCGCCCTTTGTGGCCCATGCTGGCCTTGAACTCACAGAGCTTTTACTTGCCTCAGCCTCCTGACAGCTAGGATTAAAAATGTGAACCACTGGGCAGGAGAGATGGTTCAGCGGTTAAGAGCATTGAGCATCCAGAAGTCCTGAGTTCAATTACCACCAACCACATGATGGCGTGGCTCACAGCCGTCTGTAATAGGATCTGATGCCCTCTTCTGGTATATCTGAAGACAGCTACAGTGTACTCATATATAGAATAAATGTTAAAAAAAAAAGCTGGGCAGTGGTGGAGCACACCTTTATTCCCAGCACTTGGGAGGCAGAGGCAGGCAGATTTCTGAGTTCGAGGACAGCCTGGTCTACAGAGTGAGTTCCAGGACAGCCAGAGCTACACAGAGAAACCCTGTCTTGAAAAACAAAAGATGTGATCCACTATGGTGTGATAGGGCCGATGCCAGGTAAAGGGGTGTGTGATTGGCTGGTTGTTCTGGCTTCCTCACCGATTCCATCTTTTTTTCCCCCCTTTTCCCTTCCCTTGAACCATGTAGTTCCTTGAACTGTGTAAGACGGAGACATCAGACCACCCTGAGGTGGTTCCGTTCCTCCACAAACTGCATCAGCGTGCCCAGTCTGTGTTTCTGGCCTCTGCAGAGTTCTGCAACATCCTCTCCAGGGTTCTGGCTCGGTCTCGGAAGCGGCCCGCTAAGATCTATGTGTACATTAACGAGCTCTGCACTGTTCTTAAAGCTCACTCCATCAAGAAGAAGTTGAACTTAGCTCCTGCAGCCTCAACGACCAGTGAGGCGTCGGGCCCTAACCCTCCCACAGAGCCCCCCTCTGACCTTACAAACACTGAAAACACTGCCTCTGAGGCCTCAAGGACTCGCGGTTCCCGGAGGCAGATCCAGCGCCTGGAGCAGCTGCTGGCACTGTATGTAGCCGAGATTCGGCGGCTGCAGGAGAAGGAGTTGGACCTGTCAGAGCTGGATGACCCAGACTCCTCGTATTTGCAGGAGGCCCGCTTGAAGAGGAAGTTGATCCGCCTCTTCGGGCGGTTGTGTGAGTTGAAGGACTGCTCTTCTCTGACGGGGCGGGTCATAGAGCAGCGAATTCCGTACCGAGGCACCCGGTACCCAGAGGTCAACAGGCGCATTGAACGGCTCATTAACAAGCCGGGGCTGGACACCTTCCCCGATTATGGAGATGTGCTGAGAGCCGTGGAGAAGGCGGCGACCCGGCACAGCCTGGGCCTTCCCAGACAGCAGCTTCAGCTCCTGGCTCAGGATGCCTTCCGGGACGTGGGCGTCAGGTTACAGGAGCGGCGCCACCTGGATCTCATCTACAACTTTGGCTGTCACCTCACAGATGACTATAGGCCAGGTAGGACGCTCCCTTCAGGTTGGATGGAGGCATCTCTAGTCCCTTGTAGGATTGGGACTGGGTTTGCTGACCCTGTTTTCCCACACAGGCGTTGACCCCGCACTGTCTGATCCCACATTGGCTCGCCGCCTTCGGGAAAATCGAACCTTGGCCATGAACCGGCTGGATGAGGTCATCTCCAAGTATGCAATGATGCAAGACAAGACTGAGGAGGGCGAGAGACAGAAGAGACGAGCCCGGCTCTTAGGCACCGCCCCCCAACCTTCAGACCCCCCCAAAGCCTCCTCGGAATCTGGTGAGGTATGGAAGGGTTAACGCAGATCTTGTCTGCGCCCTGCACTGCCACTAGGCACTCCAGGGTGACTCCTGGAGCAGCGTATGGAAGTGGGGAAAGAATATTGGTGATGTGCTTGCCTTGCAGTCTCGCAGTCATGAGCTCCCAGAGTTGAGTCCTCCTCCTACCAATCAAAAAGCTGTGGGGCACGGGATTCCTTAAGAGAGACTGCTCTTTCCCTCAGGGTCCTAGCGGAATGGCATCCCAGGAGTGCCCTACTACCTCCAAAGCTGAGACTGATGATGACGATGATGACGATGATGACGACGACGAAGATAACGAGGAAAGTGAGGAGGAGGAGGAGGAGGAAGAGGAGGAGAAAGAGGCTACTGAAGATGAAGATGAGGATCTAGAACAGTTGCAGGAAGATCAGGGGGGTGATGAAGAAGAGGAAGGAGGAGGTATATGCGTAAACGGAGCTCCTCTGTGGGGAGCATCCTTGTGGTGTTAGTTCTGCTCTGTCGGACATGAGCTCCTTGTTGAGCCTTTCCCTCCCTTCCTCCCTCCCTCCCTCCCTCCCTTCCTTCCTTCCTTCCTCCTCCTCCTCCTCCTCCTATGCCCCTTTTTTTTTTTTTAAAGATTTATTGATTATTATATGTAAGTACACTGTAGCTGTCTTCAGACACACCAGAAGAGGGCGTCAGATCTCGTTACGGATGGTTGTGAGCCACCATGTGGTTGCTGGGACTTGAACACTGGACCTTTGGAAGAGCAGTCCGGTGCTCTTACCCACTGAGCCATCTCTCCAGCCCTCTCCTATGTCCTTTGCACAGCCCCTCTATCCCTGTTCCTCATCCACCCCTCCCCTTTCTTTTCCAGATAATGAAGGAAATGAGAGTCCCACATCGCCTTCAGACTTTTTCCATAGAAGGAATTCAGAGCCTGCAGAAGGGCTCAGGACCCCCGAGGGGCAGCAAAAGAGAGGACTGACAGAGACCCCAGCATCCCCGCCAGGGGCATCCCTGGACCCTCCCAGCACTGACGCTGAGAGCAGTGGAGAGCAGCTCCTCGAGCCGCTCCTGGGAGACGAGAGTCCTGTGTCCCAGCTCGCTGAGCTAGAGATGGAAGCTTTGCCTGAGGAAAGGGACATTTCCTCCCCCAGGAAAAAGTCGGAAGATTCCCTCCCCACCATCTTGGAAAATGGGGCAGCTGTGGTTACCTCTACATCTGTCAATGGGCGTGTCTCTTCTCACACTTGGAGAGATGCCAGTCCCCCCAGCAAGAGATTTCGGAAGGAAAAGAAGCAACTGGGCTCTGGACTGTTAGGAAACAGGTAATAGTGGGCGAGGAGGAAGGCAGGCAAGGAGGCAGGACTCTCTGAAGGGAGCCTGATGTCCTAGGTCTCCCTGCAGCCTCAGGCCCTTTCTGTCATTTTTCTTCTGTCCTTAGCTATATAAAAGAACCGATGGCACAGCAGGACAGTGGGCAGAACACAAGTGTCCAGCCTATGCCATCCCCCCCCTTGGCCTCTGTGGCTTCTGTCGCTGATTCCTCCACAAGGGTGGACTCTCCCAGCCATGAACTGGTGACCAGCTCTCTGTGCAGCCCTTCTCCATCCCTGCTTCTCCAGACACCCCAGGCTCAGTCTCTCCGGCAGTGTATTTATAAGGTGAGTGGGCAGTGTCCCCTGGCACTGCATTCTCACCCTTTCCCTTTCTGTGGGTATCGCACCTCCTGCTCCTCTGTTTTCCCCATCTGCCTGCCCGCCCGCAAGTGCGTGCACGTGCATGCATGCTTGTGTAGTGACAGTTTTGGAATTTTGGCGTCTTTATAACAACTCAGAGCTGAGTGGTAGCGACACATGCCTTTGATCCTGGGAGGCAGAGGCAGGAGCATCTCTCTTGAGTCTGAGGCCAGCCTGGTTTACAAAGTGTGTCCCAGGACAGCCAGGGCCACACAGAGAAACTGTCTAAAACCCAAAAACCAACTAACTGACAAACAAAAAACCAGTGAAATAGGTTTTCATTTTAATCCCGGTGTGGAGTGTGGGGCTGCTTCCAACTGACTGTGACTGTGAGCTCTAGAGGTGTGGCTTTACCAGCTACAGATAGTTGCTTTGGTTGTGTGAAGTGATGTTTGGAATTCTGGGAACTTTTCAGGAGAGCATATAAATGGCAGAGCCTCCCCACCTTCCAGGAAGCATGGTTGGTGGTAGTACAAGGGTTGGTTGTGGTTTGTTAGTAGTCTTGCTCAAAGAACAAACAGGAAGAGAGACATTAGAATCAGAGATCCTGTCTCTCCTGTCTATCCTTTCTTTTCTATCTAGTGATGGGGGCGGATAAAGGGGAGGAAAAAGAACACACAAAGTCTCAAAGACTGGCTGTGTGTGTGTGTGTGTGTGTGTGTGTGTGTGTGTGTGTGTGTGTGTTTAGGTTTAACCCCATCAACCAGGAGGCAGAGGCATACAGGTCTCTCTAACTTCAAGACCACAGTCTAGTCTACCCAGTGACAGTCAAGGTTACATAGTGAGACCATGTAAAACAAAACAAAAAAGACTTATTTTATGTAAATAGGTGTTTTGTTGGCATGCATACCTATGTGCTACATTTGTGTCTGGTGCTCATGGAGGCCAGAAGAGGGCGTCTGATCCTATAGATCTGGAGTCACGGAGAAGGCAGAGAGCCGCCATGTGAGACTGGATACAACACTCGGGTCTTCTGCAAAGCAGCTGCGTGCTTAGTGGCTGAGCCATCTTCCAGCCTTCCATCCTGCTTTGTTTTGTTTCTGAGACAAGGTCTTTCTATGTAGCCCTGACTGTCCCAGAACTCTGTATGTAGTAGATCAGGCTGGCCCCAAACTCGGATATCAGCCCGCCTCTGCCTCTTGAGTGTTCGGACTAAAGGCGTGAGCCGCCATGCCTGGCTCACCCTTCTTTCTCCTCTGACTTGTCTGCAGACCAGTGTGGCCACACAGTGCGACCCGGAGGAGATCATCGTGCTTTCAGACTCTGATTAGCAGGCCCCATGCTCCCCGTGCTCCCTGCATCCAGAAGGTTTTTTGTATGGCTGTTGGAAGATGATGGAGTAAAAGATGGACAGAGCTCCTCCCGTTTTGATGGTGTTTCTTTTGACAAAAAAAAAAAAATCAAAATGTTTTAAGTTTTACACAGACACATTAATAAACAATGAATTTCTTTTTATTGTATTCTTTCCTTTACTTTGTCTTTTCTCCTGTGACAGCTGTCACCTGGATCTGCCTTTTCTATCCTGGCTCTCTTTTTAGGGCGTCCTCATCCTTAACCCTTCCTTGAGCCTTCTTCCCCTAGGCACTTTTAAAGATAAGTGCTTCGGAAGCCTTCTTAAGCAGCTTTCCTCTCTCGTTTTGAGCGGTCTGAGTGAAAAGGCCAATCAGGGGCTGACTCAAGGTGATTTGGCCAATCCAGGCCTGGAGGAGGGGGGCGGGGCTTGGGGGGGTTCTCATATGCTGGGAAAAGGGCTGTTAGATCCCGCGAGCAAGCTAACGTCCAGAGCTCGGGGTGGAGCCTGGGAAGCGGAAGCCAGCACTGGTCAATGAGACAAGGTAGGCTTGTCGGATTAAAGGGGAACGAAGGTTTCGGCCAAACCAATTCCTGAGTCCTCAGCCGCAGACGGGACCTGGTACCTTTAAGGCGGAATGAAGCGCCGGTTCTTTAAAGGAAAAGTGTCGCTGTCGGTCGACTTTTGCCCAGCGGCACAGGAGGGGTGCTGGCCTGCGCCTTTAAGGTCGCAGGTCCGGGAGGCGGAGTGGAGGCGGAAGGCGGAGGGAGTCGGCACAAGATGGCGGCGGGAGGGGCTGGGGCTGCGGCTCTGGTCGCGGAGTGAGGGGGGGGGCCCGGGGGCGCGCGGCCAGGTAAGCGGGGGCGCGCGGGGCTGGGGGCCCCCCTAGGCTGGGGAACAGTCCGAGGGCGCGATTGGGGAGGACTGGGGGGCGGGGTTCGGGGGCGGGGGCAAACACGAGGCGGGGTCGGGGATCCAGGGGGCGGAGCACTGGAGGGTCCTGAAGGGGCGGGGTCGGGATCAACTGGGGGCTCTAGGGGGAGGAGCTTGAGAACTGTGGAGAACACCCCTTCACCCCAAGAAAATCGGTACGCAACACCAAGGAGGGGCGTTCTTTTGAGAGTGAAGCCGTAGACTAGGATAGACGCCCCTTCCCTGAGAGCCCCCTATTTCCTGACCCAGGAGCGAGAGTACTAAACTTGGAATACTTTCTTTGCTAGCGCTGCGGTTTGGTGGTGTTTGATTGGATGTTTTACTTAATAGTGAGCCTCAGTTGCCCCGTCTGTACCATGGGGTTGACAGGGGTACCTGTTTTTTTTTTTTTAATACTGTGATGGCTTAAAATCAGTGATGCTTTCAAAATGCTGTTATTCTTTTTTTTTTTTTTCCCTAGAGACCCCCCCGGCCGCCCTCTTCTTTCCTTTGTTCCTGTGGCTGGGGGGGTATCTCCTTCCACAGCATGGAGCCGTCTGCTCTGTCACCCAGTGGGGCCACACTCCCACTGCCTCTGTCACTGGCTCCACCGCCACTGCCTCTGCCGGCAGCTGCAGTGGTACACGTGTCCTTCCCTGAGGTGACCAGTGCCCTCCTGGAATCCCTCAACCAGCAGCGGCTCCAGGGTCAGCTCTGTGATGTGTCCATCCGCGTGCAGGGACGGGAGTTCCGCGCTCACAGGGCCGTCTTGGCTGCCTCCTCTCCTTACTTCCACGACCAGGTCCTACTGAAAGGCATGACTTCCATTTCCCTGCCAAGCGTCATGGACCCAGGCGCTTTTGAGACTGTCCTGGCCTCAGCTTACACGGGCCGCCTCAGCATGGCTGCTGCGGACATTGTCAACTTCCTAACAGTGGGGTCGGTCCTCCAGATGTGGCACATTGTGGATAAGTGCACTGAACTCCTTCGGGAGGGTCGATCCGCAGCCACTACAACCACTGTCACTACTGCTGCAGCCCCCTCTGTCTCTGTCCCTTGTGCCAGTGTCCCATCAGGGAATGGGGGCACTGTCGCCCCTGCCACCGTAGGCTCTGTCCGTTCCCATACCTCCAGCAGGGCCAGTGAGAATCAGTCTCCCAGCAGTAGCAACTACTTCAGCCCCCGGGAGTCGACTGATTTCTCCTCTACATCCCAGGATGCATTTGTGGCCTCAGCAGCAGGTAGTGGGAACCGTCGGGATGGTGGCCCGGTGTTCCCAGCCCCTGTGGTTGGCAGTGCGGGTACCACCTCCGGGAAGTTGCTGCTGGAGGCCGATGAGCTATGCGATGACGGTGGGGATGGGAGAGGGGCCGTGGCCCCCGGGGCTGGGCTCCGGAGGTCTAACTGCATGCCTGCCAGTGCAGTGCCACAGAAACACTGGGTGTATGTGAAGCAAGCTAGAAATTGCCCTGCACCAGCCTCCCTGGTCCACCAAGACCCCGATCTAGAAGATGAGGAAGAGGAGGAAGATCTGGTGTTGACTTGTGAGGATGATGAGGATGAAGAAATGGGAGGCGGCTCTGGGGTTCCTGCAGGGGGAGAGCCCGAGGCTACCCTCAGTATCAGTGATGTTCGGACCTTGACCGAGCCTGCAGACAAGGGGGAAGAGCAGGTCAACTTCTGTGAATCCTCCAATGACTTTGGCCCCTATGAGGGTGGGGGCGCTGGGGCAGGGCTTGATGACCCCGGAGGACCCACCCCTTCCTCCTATGCCCTCACCCACCCTCCACGACCCCTCCTTCCATTGGATGTGCCGGGCAACCAGATCTTGGTTTTCCCATCCTCCTCTTCACAGGCTCCAGGCCAGCCACCAGGGAACACAGCTGAGCACGGGGCAGTGACCCTCGGGGGCACCTCTGCGGTGGGGCTGGGCATACCAAGTGGCTCTGGTGGGGCTCCTGGAGGGACAGGCAACAGCGACGGGAATAAGATCTTTCTGTGCCACTGTGGGAAGGCTTTCTCACATAAGAGCATGCGGGACCGGCACGTGAATATGCATCTCAACCTGCGACCCTTTGACTGCCCCGTGTGCAACAAAAAGTTCAAGATGAAACACCACCTGACCGAGCACATGAAGACACACACGGGCCTCAAGCCGTACGAATGCAGTGTCTGCGCCAAGAAGTTCATGTGGCGGGACAGTTTCATGCGTCACCGGGGACACTGTGAGCGTCGGCACCGGATGGGTGTGGGTGGGGTCGGATCTGGACCGGGTCCTGGACCTGGACCCGGGACACCTTCTGGGCCAGCATTGCAACCCAAGAGGGAGTCTTCCACAGTGGGTGGGGGCAGTGGCGATGAGGCAAATTCGGCCACGCCCCCGTCCCATAGGCGTGTCTGGTCCCCACCCAGCGTGCACAAAGTGGAGATGGATTTCAGTGGGGGTGGAGGTGCAGCACACTGAAGAGCAGGCAATTGGGGAGCTTAGTCTAAGAGCAATGGCTCCCGGGGTTTCCCCCACCAAACAGTCTTCCCTTACCTCGGTGGACTTGTATATATTCTAGAGAAGGGCGTGGGTTGCACCGTCGCCAGCCCGTTCCATTCCTCAGCCCCTTCCTCGAGATCTCTGGAACTAAGCTGTGTTTTTGCTTTTCCCCTGAGCACACCAGAGCCCCACCTTCACGGAGTAGTGCCAACAAGGTGGGGGAATGGAAAAGGGACCTTTTGAGCATCCTAGAGTCACAGAGCCAACAGTCAGGTTGTGCTAGTTTGTGCCTGAAGTCTGTGTTTGTGTTGTGGGACAAGGCCTTTGAGTCTTAACGATTGTCCTTTCTCCTCTTGAAGGATACGCCCCTTATTTCTGTACTACCCCACCCTTGCCATGGGGATCCCAAATTGGGTTGTCATGAAAGTGGGTGGAGACAAGGTGGGAGCCGCGTAGTATAGGTCTTAATTTTTAACGGTGATTAAAATATTTATTGGTCACTTCACTTGGCTTCCCAACACCCCTCTGTTTGCTGGGACCTGGCACAGGTCTGGGAACGCGGGAGTGTGGTTTTAAGGGAGGTGGCGCGGAGACGGCACAGCAGGAGGGCGGAGTCTAGGCTGATATAGGGCTCAAAGTTGGCGCAGTCCAGTGAGCCAAGGGGGTGGGTGCAGGGCGAGGAGTGGCTGGAGAGCTACAGACAGGGTTTCGGCAACTCTGTTTGGCCCCTGTGGGCGGCGTTCCTCCAACGCGCAGTCACGCCCTCACCTGACCAGATCGGGGAATTTCCAGTTCCTCACCCCAGCCTTAGAAGGAAAATGAAAGTGAAAGGGGAAGAAAAGACTTGGTAGGAGAGATCGTAGCACCATGAAGCCTCTGCTCCTGCTCGTCGCTGTGGCACTGGGTGAGCAGACCCCATTTCTTCTTGTTTAGGAATAGACACACTGGGAAGGAGAGGGAGGAGGTCCCATGGCGGGTCTGAAGGGGCGGGCCGGTCGCCGGACATCCTATGGCCCTCTGGTCACCGGAGCCCCTCTCCCCAGGCCTAGCGACCGTCGTCTCCGTCGTCTCGGCTGGACCAGAGGCGATCGAGTGCTGGTTCGTGGAGGATGCAGGTGGGGGTGGCCTGTCTAAGAAACCTGCCACACTGCTACTGCGCCATGGACCCAGGGGACCGCCGCCCCGGCCAGATCTTGACCCAAAGCTATACTTCAAGGTGGATGGTGAGTCTTCGGGACTTACCTGCATCTGTCGCCTCCTCTTAGCTCACGCAGGGACGCTGGGCCTCAGTTTTCCCTTTTGTAAATACGTTTGGATGCTCTCTAAGTCGTTCACTACTTTGCTAGTTTGTGCCTTCCGGCCTGTGTGTAGTCAGCACATTTCCAGTCCGGGCTACCGTTACACCCTTTTCGGTCCTGCAGACCCGGCGGGAATGCTCCTGGCCGCCTTCAGGCGGTACCCCGCAGGCGCCTCCGCCCCACACTGCGAGATGAGCCGCTTCATCCCGTTCCCCGCCTCGGCGAAGTGGGCTAGAAGTCTGAGTCCGGAGCAGAACTGCCCGCGGGCCCTGGACGGGGATTGGCTGCTGGTCAGCGTATCCAGCACTCTCTTCAGCCTCTCCAGCCTGCTGCGACCACAGCCGGAGCCTCTGCGGGAGCCTGTCGTCATCACCATGGCAACAGGTAGCCGCCGAGAGGCGCGCGAGATGGATGGGTAGTTTTTAAGGATCTAGATGGGCCAGTTCGGCGACTCGCCAAGAGGTTTGAATGGGTCATTTCTTCAACTGGGGATCAGTATATATTCTTTTGTTAAGGGAAGGGAGTTGGTTAGATTTTATCTTCACCCTTCATTGTAGGCTGAGAGTAAAATTGAAACCTACTGTGGTTTGGGGGCGGGACTTTGCAGAGGCGGTCATGGTGTCGGTTTCCAGATCCCAGAGTTTGAGAAACTCATAAGGTTAGGCGTCCCGAAACCCAAATTTTTTCTGCACCCATCCTAGGTTTCAAAAATCACACTTTGAGTCTCTTCAAAGCGCACTAGAGACTAGGGACAGTCAGCCCAGCAAGGAACCTCTTGCCAAGGCTCTCGGCCACGGTCTTTAGTGTCTCAACAGTGGCCTCTAGTGGGCAGAACGGTGGCTTGTGCACAGGTGCGGTTCTGCCGCTTGAGTTCCCAGAGATCCACCCACCACTTTGCTGTGCTGGACAGGGGAAGGGGCACTCTATGGGGTAGATCTGTCTTGAATGTCCTGAATGTTTGCTTTTCTCTCTGGACACCACCTAACAGGTAGATAGAATCGTCATTGGCTTTCCCCATTTCTGGTGCTTTTATGCAAATATTCTCACCGAACTCAGTCCTTTGCCTTCATCATTTGAAGTCTCCAAATGGGGACAGTCTGAAACTCCACTGGCACCTCTACTCTTAGCTCCACCCTGTGCAGGCCCTTTGTGGGGACAGTAGTTCTCTTGAAACCACCTGCCCTCACACTGCTGGTCTTCATGTGGGATGGTGGTGGCTACCTTTTGCCCTATGGGTCGGTTTTTTCCAACTGTAAGAAGTAGGATCTATTTTGCCAGCTACTTTTATTTGTGGCATTGAAGCAAGGCCCTGTGCAGCTATGTGCTGGTCCAATAAATGTTATTAGCACCAAGAAAAAGTTAGGACCCTGAGGTCCCCAGATCGACCTCCAGATAACTAGCAAAGAACCTACTGAAAGCTTGGGCTTGGGAATCACAGTGTACGGGGTGGCCCTGCGTGCTCAGTGACGGGTGATCAGATGTAGACTCACCGTGCTTCTCAGATCTGTCAAAGATAATCCCATGTGGCTTCTGCAGGGCAGGTGTGTGTGCCTCAGTGACTGTATTAGTTATTTGCAGAGTTAGTTTTGTATGTGTATGTGTGTGTGTGTGTATGGGTATATGCGTGTGAGTGCAGCTGCCCAGGGAATCCAAAAGAGCTTGTTGGATCCTCTGGGGCTGGGTTACGGCTGGTTGTGAGCCATGTGGCGTGGGAACCGACCTTGGGTCCTCAGAAGTGCAGTCTGTGGTTTAAAGTGCTGAGTAGCCTCTCTAGGCCCTTATCTGAGTCCTAGAGTGCTCTGGACCAGAGCTGACTCTCAGAAGACTACTTCGCATAGACTTGGGGTAAAATCAAGTTACTATGGCCTGTCTTCCCCATCAGATCACTTTCAGGTCACTTCTGCTTGATATGAAAATCATGAAAATGGGGGTGGGGGTGGGGGTTGGGTAGATGGCACATCAGTTAAGAGGACTGGCTGATCACCCAGAGGGTCTGGGTTCACTTCACAGCACCTACATGACAGCTCACCGCTGTAACTCCAGTCTCAGGGGAGCTGGCACTCTCACAGACATACACACAGGCAAAACACCAGTGCACCTAAAAGAAACCATTTAAAATCTTCTAAAAAGAGAGAAAATAATGAAAGTGGTTTATTTGTTGCTGTCACCTTCCCCCTCCTGCTCCCAGGGCACTGACAGCGTCAGGGAAGCTCTCTGCCAGCAAACCTCAGCCCCAGCTTCCTTCAGCCTTTGGTTGAGACACAGGGTCAGCTCCTAAGCAGGTTCCCTTGCCCTTCCTGTGCAGCCCAGGCAGGTCAGTTGAGGACTTTCCTCGCTCACCTTGCAGAAGCTGCTGCAGCAGGCTTAGGCAGCCTCACCTGGATGGCTATGTTTTCACAGAACACTAGGGTAGGAAATCATCTTGGTTAGTCTCCCTTTTTATTTTATTTATTTATTTATTTATTTATTTATTTATTTATATGAGTACACTGTTGCTATCTTCAGACACACCAGATGAGGGCAGCGGATCCCATTACAGATGGTTGTGAGCCACCATGTGGTTGCTGGGATTTGAACTCAGGATCTCTGGAAGAGCACTCAGTACTCTTAACCACTTAGCCATCTCTCCAGCCCCGGTTAGTCTCCTTGTTGGAATGGCTGAGGTCCCAGAGCCAGGCCTTGCTTGTGCTGGACACACAACGGGCCGTGGAGCTTCATAACCAGAATCAAATCCATCTTCCTCAACACTTAGTGCGCACAGTGCGCGGTTTCACCGACTCTAGAAACATGTTATAGGCAGGTTATAGTACAGGAATACATACATACACACAAATATAAGCACGCATGCAATAACAAAAAGCAGGTCAAGAATTTGAAGGAGGGGGTGTGTGGGAGGGCTTGAGGGTAGGAAAGAGAGAAGTGTTGTAATTAAAATACAATCTCAAGAACAAACAGCGTGTGTCCTGCAGGGTTACGGAGGTGACAGGGTAAAGTTGATGAAAGCTGTGAGTTTCACCCAGGCCCACAGGGAGAGAGCTGGCTCCCGGAAGTCCTCCTCTGCCCCGCACATGCACACCATGCAGGAACACACATACACAAATGAATCAATAAAAATGTAAAAGGCAGCTTAGAAAATGTTAAACACCTGGGGCTGGGGAGAGCTCTGATCCGTAAACTTTCCTGTGATTACTAATCTGCCTCCTAGAGAGAGGGGTTTTTTGTTTGTTTTGTTTTTTTTGTTTTTTTTGTTTTTTTTGAGACAGAATTTCTCTGTAGCCCTGGCTGTCCTGGAACTAACTCTGTAGGCCAGGCTGGCCTTGAACTCAGAGATCTGCCTGCCTCTGCCTCCCAAGTGCTGAGATTAAAGGCATGTGCCACAACTGCCTGGCTAGAATTTTTTTTTTTTAAAAAAGAATCATTTGTTATATTTTATGTATGTGGATACACTGTTGCTGTCTTCAGACACCAGAGGAGGGCATCAGATCCCATTACAGATGGTTGTGAGCCACCACGTGGTTGCTGGGATTTGAACTCAGGACCTGTGAAAGAGCAGCCAGTGCTCTTAGCCACTGAGCCATCTCTCCAGCCCCTATAGCG